>NC_042620.1:208932179-209075744 GCF_901001135.1 Rhinatrema bivittatum | reverse complement strand
AAGATCAAGGTCTCTGTTCCAGCTGAAATTGTGTCATGGACTGGGTCTTCCACATCAAATAAATCTGACAAAAACTCCCTATGTTCGTGCATCCAATCTGTAACCCCTAGAGAATGTAAATAGTGTCGCGCTTGTAAGTATTGAAAATGATGCTTTTTGTCTAAAGCAAACTCCATTTGCAGGTCTGGAAAAGATTTTGTATTTCTAGCCTCATCTAACAAGAGAGCTGTCAGCCTCAGAACTTGAGTCATCCAAATCCCGACTCTGTAAACCCGGCAGGAATTGTTCATTCCCAGACAGAGGCAGAAATTGGAAGACAGAGTATCACAACTGAAGTGTGGAACACACATATCTCCAAGTAAGCATAAGGGGGACAACCAAAACACTGTGCCGAATGTTATCTGGTAAACCACCACATGGAATGTAACACTGCTTCCGGACTTCAAGAGCTAAGAAGACTCTGTTCCATAGTCAAAGGCATATAAAAGTGAGTCACAAGGAGCCAGCAGCGCATTATTGTAAGTCACCCAAAGTTTCGCGGGGAATTGAAGAGTGAAATGGAGGTGATGCTTAACTAGTTGGGCACAAATATGCACAAACTCCTTCTGACGTGAAGATTGTGGCTAAGTAATCAGCATATAACAGGACTGGGGAGTTCTCATACTCTAACTTTCCTCGACTCCAATGTTTCTGCAAAATTTCATCCTTGTGGTAGAAATTAAGAAATTTTGCAAGCACGGTCGTGGCCTGTTCAAACCGGAGGGCCGCCTACCCAGTCAATGTGCCCTTTCAATCAATACAGGCCCCAGCATCTCTGGCAGATCCAAGGCCCTGGGCAGCCAAGATTCTAACATGCCACGGAGGTCACTATCAGAGATAGACTCCGGCAAACCTAGGAAGCGCAGATTACTGTGCCTTGAGCGATTTTCCCAAGCTTTGATTTTTTTCACTAGCTTTCGCCACCCCAGCTGTCGTTGCTGTGAGTTCATGCTTGAGCGCCTGCATTCACTCATCAACGCTGGTTAGATGAGTCTCAACCTCCTCTAGTCGCGTGGTATTGTCCACTAGCAACAACTGAAGCGTATCAAAACTCTCATGGATATTCTCCAGCTTTTTGTCGATCAAGATTAAAATCATACTGGCCATATCTACCATATCACCACCACCAGTCATGGGTGAAGGAGGGTTGCTAGGACTGTCCACCATCTTGGGCATCAGATGACCCTTTTCCTTCCAAACTGGTTTAGCTGCCATCAAGGGACCAAAACACATCCAAATTGCACTTTCTGTTGTGTTCGTGCCTCTTCTCGCCCTCACTCCACCCTCTCTACCTTGGGAGCGACTCCCTCCGGCTCTGACGGACAGATGCCGCCACGGCTTCTCCCTGCCTCTTGGTCCCAGTGTCCCCGGGCTGGCTTGACGCTACGGATCCACCATGTTCATGATGACTTAAGGGCGCAGGCGCACATGCATGCTCCAGACTTTGTACAAGCAAGGGCGCGAACCTCGGGGGCATCCCCCCGTAGTGACATCATCCATTTTTACTTTAAAAGCTCTTTGTTTGCTAATCTCTAATGAGTTAGCAAGGAACTCAAACAGGACTTGCTTCGGCAGTCCACGATACTTGCAACAACGATCCGAGTCAGCAAGGGGAATCCTTCTCCACTGCTTGGCCTTTTCAACCTTACCAGGAGTACCCGCTCCACGGGGGCTCCGCTCTCTCTTCTTGATTTCAGATGCCAAGACGGGATCCAAGTACTCGCTCCTCGAGGGCCTACGTCCCTGAATACTCAGAAGACTCCTCATTGCCTGGAAGCGAATCGACAGACATGAACACAGTGAGTTCTATTGTAGATAGGAATCGGTACTCGCTCCACAAGGACCTACATTCCTATAGCTTGAAAACTACTCCCCTTCCATCCAAGACGTTATTGCCGGTATGGAAGATCGTGAGTTATATTGGCAAGATTGCAGATAGGAACCGGTACTCGCTCCACGATGGCCCATGTTCCTAGAACCCTTACAGACTCTCTTCTACTCTAGAAGCCATTTCATATACAGCTATTGTGAGTTCTTATTACAGACTGCTTATAGGAACCAGTGCTCGACCTACGGCTCCTGTTCCTGAATGTACTGAAGACTCTCTGTGGCATAGAGACCATTGCAGATATCTACTATTGTGAGTGTACCATCTTGTATCCAGTATACCCTGTCTACTCACTACTTCTAGTCTCTCTCTACAGCTCAGCAACCCAGAGATTATATTCCAGTATCAGAAGGACTTCAGCCCTGCCGGAACACATCGACTCACCTACTGCCACCACTGGTGGTTCAGCTTCCAGCCTAATAAAGAACTATTGTGTTTTATTTCATATCCAGCCTAGATAGTGGTTCCTATCAGGATCTCCTCCTGGGGGGAGCTGTCTTCTGCCATCAGCCCAGGTGATTCACCATTTCCTCCAAGTGGTCATTCCTTACACTGCTATCACTCTGTGGGAGCCAACCACTACCGATAATAACACCGCTTACGGAAGTATTATATAGATAGCTAACTCCTCTTCCATGGGACTTGCCAGCAGCCTATATATAACAGATTGTACTCGTAGTGGAGGCATGATGGATTGCTATCTCAGTAGCGAAGTACAAATATATCTATTGTTAGCTCTTCTCCTCAGAAGAGTATAATTGAACAGATTGCCAACTCCTCTTCCCTGATGAGTTGATCCATAACAGATTGCTACTCTTTCCCTTAAGGAGCATCTACAGCAGTTTGCCGAATAGATTACGAACTCCGCCCTCCTGGCGGGGTAAGCACTATAGATAGCTAACTCCAACCCTCTGGAGGAGCAGATCATGACAGATTGCTAACTCTCCCCCTTCAGAAGGAAAGCAGAACAGATTGCTAACTCCGCCCTCCTGGTGGGGTGAGCAATAACAGATTGCTAAACCTCACTCCCTTTGGAGGAGGAGAGCGTAACACTTTCCAGGTAGTACCTCTGAGTTTCCAGCAGTTTAAAGACTTGATAAATTTGGAAAATTTTGTAAAAATGCACGATTCAGTTAGATGGAAGGTGTGTGGGGTCCCAGAGCAGAGAAAGAACATGTCTCTCCACTCACATGACATCATGTGACCTCCCATATTTTATATTAACATATATAGCCAATATTTGTGAAAGAATTCCCCTGAAGTAGGCAATTTTGCAGAGAAAATGGCCATGTCAGAACTTTTTAAAGATATAAAGGTAAATTAAAAAAAAATAGAGGAAAATCATCATGTCCATGTGCTAGCGCACGCTCATGGGTGAGGCGATTTTAGAACATATGCACATGTGTTATAAAATCGGCTATATGCGCATATATGTTTACACGATTTTATATTGATGGCAAAATGCCATCTCGCGCCACGTAAGTGGAGGGAATTTTAGTAGCTACACAGCGATGCAATAGCCCTTTTTCCCAGTTCACCTCCCAGTTTGCCCCAGTAAAGGAGAGGACTTCCTAATCCACCTAGCTAAACTTGCCTCCCTTTTATCTTATTACCCCCCATCCTTAAAACCTCGCTGACTATCATTTTTTTTTTTGTTACATGGTTTACATGCCATTTATAGCAGAAATAAAGTTACGCTTTAGGGGACCCTGGCGCACTTGTACGCGTAAATACTTACACACTGGATTCATGTACAGACCCAGCCTGCCCATATCCTGCCTATGCCCCACCCCTTATTTTGCAAAAAGATTTTTGTGCGTGTAACAGATGCGTGTGTTGTAGCGGGCCTTTTAAAATCCGTGCAGTGCGCGCGGGTCTGAGACTTGTGTACAACTCCCAATTTTGGCGCATGCAAGGTTTTTAAAATCAACCAGATATATTTTTTCATATGTTTATATATTTATATATGTTTTTGATGCATAACATTTTTGCTGATGCACATGTTTTTTTAATCTTATACGTAAGGCTCCTTATGTCAATTTTCAAAGAAAACTGAACACCTGACTTAGGGACCTAAATTTAGGGAAAAACATTCAGCTAAACTTAGGTGCCAACATTTTTTATTAAAATTTTTCCTATCTTTAGGCCCGTAAAACTGAGATATCTAAATATAGGCCCTGCTAATTATTTGTATGCATTTATGTGCTAAACACCTAATCCACTTCTCAGCTGAACCCATCCATGGCTGTGCTCACTTTCTAGATGCCTAAATTTAGATACGTACAAGGCCATTTTCAGCCACTGTTCAGCCAGCAAAGTTAACAGGATAAACTTATCCGGCTAACTAAACTGGGATATTCAGTGGCGTACATGCAGATGATTTTACCTGGCTATCTTAAAGTTAACTTTAGGGCTGCTCTATAGAATAAACAGAGTTAGCCAGAAAACTTATCCAGCTAAATTAACTCCACCCCAAAATACATCTGGAAAGCCTCCAAATTATCCAGCTAAGTTTTATCCAGCTAACTACTTAGCAAGCAAGAATTTTCTCAAATCCTGGGGTTTATCCAGCTAAGTCCTGAACTTAGACGGATAAACGCACTGAATATTGTCCTCCTCGAGGTCACTTTTCAAAGGGTTTCGGTTCCTAACTTTAGAAGTTAGGTCCTAATTTGGTTCTTTTGAAAATGTAGTAGGGCTGAGTTTCATTAAAACCCTAAATTTAGGAGTTTCACTAGGAGCCTAATTTTAGGAGCCTAAAAAGTGGGTGGGTGGATGAAGTTAGGTCAGGGAAACAATCTTAGTTGCTTAGCACTGATTTTCATCACTAGATACTTTGTCTAGATCTAGGCAATTGAATAGCAAGTTTAAATATAAGAACCTAATATTAAAATCAGTGCCGGCCATCTTTACTCATCAGCCCCTATTATACTATGGGCTGATGAGTAAACATGGCCGGTGCCATCTTTAAAGATGGTGCCGTCCATCCAGTGCTCCTACCATGTGATAGGGGCCGGCCAATGGCACGGATACCCTGTCACATGGTAAGGGCAAAGGGGCATCGGCGCCATTTTTTTTTTTTTAGAACAGCTGATGCCTGGGAACTGGAAATCTTTCCCCGAGGCCCCCCTGGATCTCTCCTCGAGGCCCCCTGAGGCCCCCCTGGACCACCAGGTAACTTTAAAAGGTTTTGGGGGGGTCGGGAGGGGGGGGTCAATTTAAAGGGTCGGTTGGGTTGTTTTTTTTTAGCGGCGCGGGCCTTCCTAAAACAAAAATTAGCGATGGGTCGGGTCAGGAGGGTGGGGGAGGCTAAGGGGGGTCGATTTAAAGGGTCAGGTGGGTTTTTTTTTTATCGGGCCATCGGCGCCATTTTAATTAGTGGCAGCCAAAATGGCGCCGATGGCCCGAGAGCGGGAGATCGCGCCGGGACCCCCCCCCCCCCCCACTGGACCACCAGGTAAATTAACATTTTGGGGGGGTTCGGGAGGGGGGGGGAGGGTAAGGAATTGGTTTTAAAGGGTCGGGGTGGGTTTAGGGGTTGTTTTGGTGTGCCGGTTTTCCCGCCCTCCCCCAAATAATTCCTGTGCCTATTTAACGATACAATACAAATGCCCCTGACGATAAATCTGGGGGCATTTGTATTGTATCGTGCACTCTAACGATTTTGGACGATTTTAAAATTATCTGACGATAATTTTAATCGTTCAAAAACGATTCACATCCCTAATATGCATGTATATGCACACATATTATAAAATAGCCTGGCTGCGTACATGTGTGCTGAATTTTAAGTGGGCACGCGCCTGTGTGCCCAAATCCCGCTTCTACCATTTAGGTGGAGGGTTTTTTGTTGTTGTTGTTTAAACGATTTTTTTTTTAGCATTTTTTAAACAAATACAAACATCTAGGAGGTGGCTGGATCTTAATCCCCTCCTAGTCAAGCGAAAATAGTCAAGTTACAAAAATACCCCCTGAGTGCAAACCTCCCCCCTCCCATATCCCATCACCCTTCTTCACATCCCCTGAGTTCCTGATAAATGCGACACGGGCCGTCAGACAGTACCACTCCGTTGAGACAAGCGTTGTATCAGTCAGTGCCGGAATCAGTTGACAAGCAGTCTAATGGTTAATCATCCAGTAAGCGGCTGTGAGCTCTGTGCAGCAAAGATTGAATGTAGGGCTCCCACACTGCCAGGAATTGTTGACGTTTGCGAGGCGATCCTCTGAAAGAAAGAGACTCCATATGCATCAGGGAATAAAAGAGATTTCTCCAAACCCAGAAAGAGGGTGGATCCACCTCTCGCCATCCCATTAATATAACCCTCTTCCCGACCAGACAAGCCTTCTGAATCAATATACGGTTACTAGGATCTCGATAATGAGCTGAAGGGATATATCCAAACAAGAGCCACGAAGGGGCAAGTGGTATAGAAACCAACAAAATAGTGGCTAAGAATTTGGCTATCCTCGCCCAAAAACCCTTGATAACTGGACAAGACCTAAAAATATGGGCTATTGTGCCCCCCAAATCCAGCCCATATCATGGCTGGAGTTACCACAAAGTCCCCATCCCACGTCCAACGATCTGCCAAAATTGTAAAGATCTCCAATTGTCTCTCCTTTCGTAAATATTTATAAAAATACAATAGAGAGGGCACCTTGTTCCCAGATAGGAGGAGGGCAGCCTCTGATTTTTGGAATGTACTGCTTTGCAGAAACGCCAAAGGCAAGGATTTCAAATAATGAATGACTTGAAGATATGAAAAATTTGAAGCTCTACCCTGTCCATAGTATTCCCAGAATTCAGTAAAAGAGAGCGGGTGGCCCTCCGACATTAATAAATGTCCCAAATAGGTAATACCCAAATTCTGCCATGTTCGGAAAACCAGTTGTTGAGACCTGGGCGAGAATTCAGGATTGCCAACCACTGGTAGTAAATAGGCACATACTCGTGGTAACTGCAATCTCTTAGTAAGTTGTGTCCATGCATGTCATATCGGGCGAATGTTGGTAGAGTGAGCAAAAAAACTGATAATTTGGTCGGTTCAACCTGAAGTGCATAGGTAAGAGCAACCGGGGCTGTCACTGCTTGGTCTGCAGCTAAATTAGTGTATATGGCCTGGCTCAGGATCCAGTCTTGAATGATGCGCATAACACCCGCTAAATTATACAGCATCATATTGGGTACACCTAGCCCACCCGCTCCCCAGCGTTCCTGCATCCACTCTAGAGGAATACGTGCCCTCCGCCCCCTCCAGAAAAATTGGTGCATGGTCCTTACGCTTAAGCTGAAGGGGTAGATTCTGAATAAGGTATAGCCATTTTGGGAGTATTACCATTTTGTATAAATGCACCCGGCCACTCAAAGTCAGGGGTAGAGATTGCCATCTAGTAAGCATGTCCTGTGTGTGGCGAAGGAGGCGAGGTACATTTAATTGATATACCTGAGCAGGGTTTGCCGACAGATAAACCCCCAAGTATCGAAAGGCAGTGTCTGCCCATTGTAACAGGAAGGTATCCCACCATCTCTCTTGAAGTGTATCTGGGAAAGCCAGTGCCAACGACTTACCCCTATTCAATCGAAACCCCGAAAACCCGCCGAATTGTTCCATCATCTCTAAAAGAGAAGATAGGGATGAATAGGGGTTCGTGAGAAAAACTAATAAGTCATCTGCAAAAGCGGCACATTTGAAAATAACATCTTGAAAGCGAATCCCCCGGATCTTATGCTCATCTTGTATTGCCAGTAATAAAGGTTCTAATTGTAAAAGAAAAAAGTAAGAGGGATAAAGGACATCCCTGCCTTGTACCTTGCAATATAGAAAAAGGTTCAGACCCCACCCATTTACCATAATTGCTGCTTGAGGATCAGTGTACAACAGTTGGACTGCATCATAAAAAGGCCTCTGAAACCCATTGCCCGTAGAATATAAAAAAGATAGGGCCATTCAACTCTATCAAATGCTTTTTCTGCATCAAAGCTTACAGCGAGATAGGGGGTCTGAGTGTGGTGGTACATCTCCATTGCCACAATCACTCGCTGGATATTGGAAAGGGCATAACATTTACGAATGAACCCGACTTGGTGAGAACCCACCAAAGAAGGGAGAACAAGAGCCAAGCGATCCGCCAAAATTTTTGCCAATAATTTATGGTCATAATTCAGTAAGGAGAACGGCCGATATGACTCAGGCACCAGTGGATCTTTCCCTGGTTTTGGGATAAGAGAGATGTGAGCATAGTTCACCTGGGGTGGAAAACTGCCTTTAGTAATAAGAGCAGAAAATAAGGCCGCCAGTGGATCCACTATTTTATCCAGCAAGCAACGATAGAATTCTGCAGAAAAGTCATCTGGGCCAGGGGCCTTTAACCGTTTGGAATGAGAAATAGCCAATTTAATTTCGGAGGCTGAAATAGGGGAATTCAAACTCTGTGCTTGGTCCGCCGTGAGGCGAGGGATTGCCAAAGAAGTGCAAAAATGGGCACATGCCTCTTCCGACCAACCCTCCGTCCGATAGAGCCCCTGGTAATATTCCCGGAATATCCGCAAGATGGTCGTATTATTAGTCTCAACATGACCTGAGGAGTTAGGCAGGCCAGCCACATAGCGCATCCCGCAGGAAGACCGGATCAACTGTGACATCATCTTCCCCGCTTTATTGCTATATTGGTGTAATTTAAATTGATAATAAAGCAGGCTCTTTTTTGCTCGTTGGTGGAGCACCGTGTTCAAAGCACATTGTATGGAGAAATAGCTATCTCTCATGGGGCCCGTGTTATTCTCAAGAAGTTGGGCTTTTGCCCTCCGCAATTGATTTGTGAGCAGGAGTACTCACTGGTTTAAGACCTTACGATGGTGTGTGAGGTAAGAGATGATGTCTCCTCTCAACACTGCCTTTGCCATATACCAAAATAGCGTAGGGTTGTCTCTATGTTCCTTATTTAAAGTTTCATAGTCAGACCAGCAGTCCAGCAAATAGGTCTGAAACGTCCGGTCTCCAACCAAATAAAAGGGAAAGCACCATATCCGAGCCATAGGTGCGGTAAGTGTAAATTGTAAATCAAGCCACATGGGGGCATGATCAGAAATCACAATACTCTCAATGCCTGCCTCACTCACCATCGCAAAAGCATGGCCACTAGTGAGGAAATAATCAATGCGAGAATAAGTGGCATGTGCCCGCGAAAGATGCGTAAATTCCTTGACCCCCGGGTGTAGCATGCGCCAGGTATCCACCAAGTGCAATGTTTCTCTAATAGGTCCTTTCCCCATCCCTGGTTCCCAACTTCTGGTTTGAGAAGTGTCCAGCAAAGGGTCCCTAATGATATTAAAATCTCCCCCTATAATAAGCATGTCCACAATATATGGGAGTAATTGTTGGTATAAAGCCTGAAAAAAACCAGGGTTAAATGTGTTAGGGGCATAGAGATTGCAGAAAACCACTGTCTTATGGTACAGCTCAGTGAACAAAATGATATAGCGGCCATCCGGATCCTTATTTTCTTTACGAACTTGAACCAGCAAATTTTTGTGAAACAAAACCACCACTCCCGCCGAATGCGAAGTCGCCGATGCATAATAAAAACTGCCCACCCAGTATTTACATAATTTAGCGTGTTCCAGATCAGAAAGGTGGGTTTCCTGGAGGAAGCCCACATCCATGGCTTTTCTTTTTAAATGAGTTAGAATCTTTGTACGTTTAATAGGTGAATGAATACCGCAAACATTCCAAGAAATTATACGTGAATGTTTACTAGAGGCTGTTTAAGTGCCAAGCAATGCGAAGCAGATCTTTCACCAATAGTCGAGCCTGAACCCTCCCAGCCGGGGTCCACACTCGTCTCATAAAATATCTGGCAAATTGTTATAACAACTGAAGGATTTCGGAGTGTAAGAGAAAACCCATCTCCCATTCATCAGGAACCCATCTCCCCCTCCCCCCTACATTCACCCTCTGCCCATTCTTCCCTCCCCTCCCATGCCCTTCCCCTTTCCCCCTTTCTGTGTATCCACCTATGCTCCTTTCCTCTCCCTTTCTAAAGTCTGTGAAAGAGAGATCACTGTCTACCACCTAAGACAGAGGGAAACCAAGCCCCTCCCCCTCCCTCCCCTTCTCCCATCCCACCCCACACCTCCAAGTGTTATATATGTAAGCCAAATAACAGGAATAGTGAACTCATTTGACTTACGAGGTGCGTACAACTTAGTCAGAATCCATCTCGGAGTCGAGTGGAAAACCGCGTTTAATACCAGAGACGGGCATTTCGAGTATCTTGTGATGCCTTTCGGCTTATGTAATGCTCCAGCGGTGTTCCAGCACCTTATGAATGAGGTGTTGCGGGACCTTCTTAACACCTCGATGATGTATTAGTCTACTCCCAGGACCTGCCTTCACACCGTCAGCATGTCTGTCAAGTGCTCCAAATATTTAGGGAGCATGGTCTGTACGCGAAACTGGAAAAATGTAGCTTTGAGAAGATGTCCCTGCCGTTTCTGGACTACATAGTCTCTGCAACAGGCTTTCAAATGGATCCTGAGAAGTGGCGGCAATTAAGAATTGGCCCCGGCCGAAGGGCCTTAATGCATTGCAACGCTTCCTCGGCTTTTCCAATTTCTACTGTCACTTTATTCCTAACTACTCCCGTATTGTAGCCTCGTTGACTGCCCTCACCCAAAAGGGGGCCAACGCGGTGGATTGGCCTGTTCCCGCCTGCCAAGCCTTCGAGGACCTTAAGGAAGCCTTCTTGTAGACACCTGCCTTCGTCATCCGGATCCCAGCCGGCCCTTTGTGGTGGAAGTCGATACCTCCAATGTGGCCGTGGGGGCCGTGCTGAGCCAGTACTCTGATTCTGGAGAATTGTTACCCTGTTCATATTTCTCGAAGGAATTTCCCCGGCAGAGAGCAACTATTGTGTTGGTGATAAAGAGTTGCTAGCCATGAAACTTGCCCTGGATGAATGGAGACAGTGGTTGGAGGGAGCCAACCATCCGGTTACAATTTACACCAATCACAAAAACCTAGCATTCTTGAAGCAAGCCCAATGTCTGAACCCAAGGCAAGCCCGGTGGTTGCTGTTTTTTGATCGGTTCAACTTTACCTTACGCTATCGACCCGGCTCTAAGAATGTTCGAGCCGCCGTGCTCTCGCGCTCCTCTGAGGTTCAAGAGACTCCTGACACGCCTCAGTATATTTTGGATCCTGTGAAAGTAAGTCTTGCAGCAACCTTGGTGTCCTCCCAAGGGAAGATCGTCGTTCCACGTCACTCCCGGAGAGCAGTTCTCACTTGGGCCCATGACTCCCTCACTGGGGGCCATGCTGGCTGTAAAGGGACCTTAGACTTGTTGAACCGATTCTACTGGTGGCTGACGGTGAGACAGGATGTCCAAGCTTTTGTGGGCTCATGCCCTACCTGCGCCGTTCAAATGCCGCTCATCGGGAGGCCCAGGGGCCTGCTGCAACCATTGCCCATCCCGGTGGAGCCTTGGACACACATCTCCACCGAATTCATCGTGGACCTCCCCGTCTCAGGAGGTAATTCGGTCATTTGGGTGACCTTAGACCGATTCTCCAAGATGGCACACTTTGTCCCCTTGCCAAAGTTGCCTTCTGCACCTGACCTAGCTAACCTTTTCGCTCAGCATATCTTTAGACTTCATGGTCTCCCACAGGATATAGTCTCCGATCGAGGACCACAGTTTACTGCTCGTTATCGGAAAGCACTTTGCAAACGCTTCAATGTGCAACTTAGTCTTTCGTCTGCATTCCATCCTCAAAGTAATGGGCAAACGGAACGAACTAACCGAACCTTGAAGACTTTTCTCCGTTCGTTCGTGAACGATTGACAAGATAATTGGGCCAAGCTACTCCCGTGGGCGGAGTTCTCGTATAATAATCACACGCATGCTGCCTACTGGAGGTTCGCCTTTCCTTGTCGTCTATGGGAAGCAACTTCAACCGCCCTTGCCTTCACCTGAACCTAGTGCACTCCTGGCAGTGCAACTTTCAGCCCACCAGCTTCTTTTCCTTGTGGACGTTTATCCAGGGAAAGATCCGTAAAGTCGCCCAGTCCGCCAAGAAATGGGGCGGATAGGCATCGTCAGCCAGCACCCATCTTTCTCCCAGGAGACCGCGTCTGGCTTAGTACGAAAAATCTACAGCTACGTATTCCATCTCGAAGACTAGCTCCAAGATTCTGTGGGCCTTTCCGAGTCACCGAACGAGTGGGAGCAGTCTCATACCGACTACACCTACCCTCCTCCATGCGCATACATGACGTGTTCCATGTGTCATTGTGAAGCCTCTTGTTTTATCCAGATACCACTCCCGGGCTCCTGAACCATTGGACCCTTCAGTACCGGATGAGGTTACATATCAAGTATGTGAGGTCTTGGATGTCCGGTTCCATCAACGCCGATGGGAGTACTTGCTTGCCTGGGAGGGTTGCGGACCCGAGGATAATTCTTGGGAACCGGCCCATAACATCCTCGACAAGGACTTATTATGGCAGTTCCATCTGGACCACCCAAGTAAACCCGGACCGGCTAAGAGGGGGCGTAAGAGGGGTTGTGGTTGTGTGCACAGCTACGCGCATATCTTTTAAAATCCGGCGTACTTTTTAAAATCCGGCGTACTTTTGTTCACGTCGGTTGCGCGAACAAAAGTACGCGCGCGTGTATTTTTTTTAAATCTGCCCCTATGTGCATCACTTTACACTTGTTCACATTAAATGTCATCTGCCATTTAGATTCCCAGTTTTGCAATGTCCTCTTACAGTTTCTCACAATCCTCTTATCACATAGTAAATTTGAATAATTTTGTGTCATCAGCAAATTTGATAACCTCACTCATTCTCATCTTTAGGTCATTTATAAATATGTTACAAAGCAGTGGTCCCAGTACAGATTCCTGAGGCACTCCACTATTCACCTTTCTCCACTGAAAAATTTGACCTTTTAGCCCTACTTTCTGTTTTCTATCTTTTAACCAATTCTCCGTTCACAATAGAATATTGTCTCCTATCCCAAGACTTTTTAATTTTCTAAGAAGTCTCTCATGAGGTACTTTGTCAGATGCTTTCTGGAAATCCAGATACATTATATGAACTGACTCACCTTTATTCCACATGTTTATTTATGCCTTCAAAATTTTGTAGCAGATTGGTGAGGCAAGTCTTCTCTTGGCTAAATTCATATTGGGTTTATCCCATTAAACTATGCTTATTATATATGTTCAGTAATTTTGTTCTTTATAATAGTTTCAACCATGTTTTCCAGCACTGATGTCAGGTTCACCAGTCTATAGTTTCTGCATCTCACTTGGAAGTTCTCCTGAAGCAATTCACATCGAAATATGGGTTCTGTGTCAGGAACTGGATGTGGACCACTCTTATAAACTATGGAATAAGTACAATTTTGATTGCAAGGATTTTATATGTAAGATAAACATTTATAAAAATATAAAGGTGACCGATGATTATAAAAAGAATACAATGGAGAGTAGGCATGAGTCAGTGATTTGAAATATAATGGTCTCCTCTTTTATTTAATAACATATTATTTGTGGTCTTTTGACTAGCTGGATTTTGAGTGTAAGGTACAATTATTTTTCTACCTATTGTGGTTTATAATAATTGTAAGTATATTAATTAACATTGAATTCACTTGAATTTCATATTACTTGAATTTTAATTTAATTTTAAAATGCATAACCCACCTTTCCTGATTGAAAATTATAAGGCTCTCAATATTTGATTTATTCTATAGAACATAAGAACATAAGGAAAATTGCCATACTGGGTCAGACCAAGGATCCATCAAGTCCAGCATCCTGTTTCCAAAGTGGCCAATTCAGGCCACAAGAACCTGGCAAGTACCCAAAAACTAAGTCTATTCCATGTTACCATTGCTAATGGGAGTGGCTATTCTCTAAGTGAACTTAATAGCAGGTAATGGGACTTCTCTCAGAACTTTCATCCCAAGAACCTTATCCATATCCTTTTTAACCACAGCTATACTAACTGCACTAACCACATCCTCTGGCAACAAGCTTAAATATTAGGAGAGTGCACCAAACATTTTTTGTTTTGTTTTTCATATCATTATTATTTTTTCTTTCTTTTTCATTTTGTTTCATCTTATCTATATAAAATGCAATAAAGAAATAAAAAAATGATTGGTCTGCCCTAAACCCCTTTTTCTCTGCTGCCATCACCAAAGTCTCCTATAGTTCCCTGCCCCCCCCCCCCTGATTTCCTCAGACTCCCCCTAACTATTTATCCTATAGGTGGGTTAAAGGACAGGAGCAATCCTCAATCTCTCTTGTCTTGCCGGATCTCCATTTCAAAATGGTGCTAGCAGGCCCTGAGGCTGTATGGAGATACCTCTGTTAGGCAGCACAGATATACTTCTATACAACAAAATGGTGCAAGTCTCAGAGCCTGCCAGCACCATTTTGAGATGGAGACCCAATGGGGCAGGAGCAATTGGGGATCACTATTGCTCCTTAGACAAGTTCATGGAGTAAATGGTTGGGAAGGGGGGGTCCTGCTTCATTTGAAAACAAAACAAAAGCAAACAAAATGTTTGTTTTTGTTTGATTTTATTTTTAAAACAAAAGAAAACAAAAGCACATTCCTATTAAATGTAATGTGCACATACTCATTAAAAGTTTAGAAATGTAAAATGACTAAATAACTTTTATCTTTTAATTATTTATGGCAACCCTATTTCAAGAATATTCTTTATTTCAGACTATTTTAAAAAGAAACTATTGCCGCTCTAGACTGGGTTTATTTTTTTCATTAAATCACCTATTCAGTAGTAGCTGTCTTATTTAGAAGTTAGTCCATTTGTTACTGTGAAATGAACAAGATGTCCCTTGTTCTAATGAATTATTTTATCTATATCTGGCTTTCTATTAATAAGCTGGTTTTAAATTTATTTATTTATTCATCTAACAGCTTTTATATACCGTCAAGTGGACCATTACAATGGGTTACATTTCAAACACTGTGACATAATAACATAATATCAGATAATAAAATACATCAAATAATTACTCAAAAATAAAAACCAAATAAAATTATATAAAAAATCTATAAGAGCATAAAACATCATTAATAATAAAAATACACAATAATCAACATTATAGCTCTTTTATAATACCAATTGCTGTAGAGTTACAACCATGGCAGTTTACTTTGATGCATGATTCATGACTGGCAGGGAGACAGTTATTACTTCAGCAGTTTAACATGGCTAGAATAGCTTTTGAAGTTTTATGGCCATCTGGAAGCAGCAAAATGTGGCAAAAGTGTCTGCCCCAAAATGGTTTTTGGATGCATTTTTTAAATAATTTATTGACCTTTAACTGCATATAGTACTGCATACTGAAGCTATAGCCCAGTTTTGTATAGCTAACAGCTTCCATGTGGGGAGAGCTATGTTTATCAACAGCTTTTAAAAGATAAAGTTCTAATTATAAAAAAAACAAAAAACCTATCGTTTCACATAGGTACTGCCAAAATTGGTAATGCCAATTTTCTTGATAAATTTCTTATATGATGCTGTTGAAGCTAGGGAGATGTGTAGATCAGCGTTTCCCTACCCTCTCCTGGAGGCACACCTATCCAGTTGGGTTTTCAGGATTGGCACAATGAATATGCATGAGATAGATGTGCATATTTTGTAAATGTTTCATATGTAAACTCTCATATATGCATATTCATTGTGCCAATCCTGAAAACCCTTATATAACAGATTTTAAATTTAAATGCTTGGAGTCTACAGTTATGAATGAGTTCCTTTAAAATTAAAAAAATTTGAAAATAAAAGGACCACCATAACACCGAGCGGATACTTTGTCTCACAATGTTTCTACTGCTTTAACAGTCATCTTTAGTCATCGTCCAAATAGCTTTTACTTTTTAGCATATTTTCAATGCATATAAAAATTAATACAGCCCCAACAGGTATGATGATGAAGATTATATATAATATATATGCTTCAATATTGAAAGTGTATTGTTCTATGATATTGTATGCACTGTTGAGCCTGGTCCTTTTTTTGTACAATTAATCCTGAAAACCCTACAGGACACATGTTCATCCTAGAAGAGGGTTGGGAAACACTGGTATAGGATATGTGAATTTGGAAAGTAGACCTCCCCTGTAACAGACAAACCAAATACCTGGATTTGTAGCGGGTGGTAGATTTTTCTTTTGGGGTCTTTTAAATAATAGGTTCCCTCAAATTATCTCACCAGTTAAAAGAAAAGATAAAACTGTTTTTACACTATGCAGATTTTTGTCTGGTAACTCAGGTTTTAGTCCTTTCTTCAATAGATTATTGTAACTCTCTTCTGCTGGGTCTCCCAAAGTCCACTCTGAAATCCTTACATTTAATTCAAAATTCTGCAGCAGGCCTAATTACTGGTTGCTCCTTGAGTGATCATATTTCTCCAGTACTAGCCAATCTTCATTGGCTTCTGATATATTGGCATAATCGATTTAAGAATCTTGTCTTAGATTTTAAAGCCCTCCGTGGGCTGGTGCTCCAATGCCTCTAAGGTCTGACATTGTCTCTAAGTCTCTAAGTTACTGACATTGTCCTCTGCGACCCTTAGAGAATCCAGGCCTTAATGTGAGTAAATGGGATTTTGATAATTTTTCCTTTGAAAATTATCCTGACAGCGTGTTTGCTCTGAACTGAATACTAAACTCAGAATAAAATAAGGTTCAGAGACATTCATCTATTTTCCAACTGGGACAGGGCAGAGCCAAACATACATAACTGGATGGGCCGTTTGGTCGTCTTCTGCCGTCATTTCTATGTTTCTATGTTTATATATATATATATATAAACACACATAAAATAAATATAATACTAATTAACAAAGCAACCCAAAAAATATACAATAAAAACATGAACATGAAACGCATAGAAAGGTCACTGCCTAATATAGGGCCTCATTTTCTAAAGTATCGCAGGCCTGCGATACTTTAGGTAATGAGGGGCGGGGGCCGAAACGGGGGGGGGCAGTCCTGCGCTAGCCAGCAGCGATCACACCGCCGCGGTGCAATCGCTGCCGGTTTCGCACCCAATAGCGCCATCATAGAAGGTGTAGCTATTGGGCGTGAAGTAGGACGCGAAAAGGCCCTTACCTTTTTGTCGTCCTAGGCGTCTTCATAGAGTCGGCCCCGGTGACATCCCGACTCCTCCTCCATCTTGGTATCGTGTGTGATCCGTCTGGTAAATGACCCCCATAGAAAGCCACTGAGTTACATCTAATCAGTATACTTTTATCTTGACCATCAAACTGTTTACAACTCTTTTATATAAAACTTAAAATATTTCTTTTTCTCATTTAAATTCAGTCTTTCAAAATAAAACTCCTAATATCGGGCTCCCCTATTTTTAGCTTTCTAGACTATATTATTCTCTAAACTTTATCCTTAAAATTACACAGTCAACATTATTATGTAACAAAACAAATATATGAAAATCTACATATTCCATATTTCAACTGACATTGTCCTCAAGAAATCAATAAAGTTACTGACATCCTTCCAATAATCAGAGTTCAATATTCATAAGCTTTGTCCAGGTAACTTTTGGAGTTACCTGAAAAAATAACTGAGATTAGAAAATTTCCACCACTCCCTGGTTACAATTTGTCTACATAACTCATTCAACCGAATAAAAAGAGGTGATGAAAGAGGCGTTCTGAGTGTAGTCATATTTTAGCTGGAGAGTGCAGATATTCAGCATTAAAATTAGCTGAGTTAAGTCTGTTCATAAAACCTGTCCTAAAGTCACCCAGGTAGCTTTATTGGGATAAGTTTAGCCAGGTATACTGAGTGGTAGACTTATCTAGCTATATGATGCTGAACATCCAAGTTACCTGGGTAACTTTACAACTCATTGGTCCACTGAATATTTACCTCTAAGGAAAAAATTGAGTTTTATTTTCCACTTGACAGTATAGAAACCTGTCAACACCACTAAATATTTTGAAAGAAACACATTTCTAAAACACATCAAGTGACAGAATTAATTCCTCTAAAATTCCCCTACTAATTAATGCAGGGCCATCACCAGATTAGACATTATTTGAACAACAGGTTTCCCTTCACAAAATCCCATTGAGCTTTACGGAAAAAGTTTAAAATGGGAGTTCAGGTGGAAATATATTACAATGAAATGGCCCATAAACTTACCATAAGAATTCTTTCAAAGCATGTAAATGAATCCTCACTTGTTTAATTTATCCCTTCCCAGGCGACGGAGCAATTATATTTAACTTTCACAATTTCAGAGTATACATTCCTCCCTGTTTCATCATCATCGTTTATTTATTACACTCTTCCAGCTGTTAGGATCAGAGCGTGTTACAAAACAGTCAAACATTAACAACAACAATTCAAACAGGCTCATAGGGCAGCTGAAGGGCTGCCCCGTCACAAAATATTTTCTCCTATTTGTCTTAAATGAATTACCTAGTAACTTCATTGCATGTCCCCTAATCTTTACACCTTTTGAAAAAGTAAACAACCGATTTGTGTTTACCTGTTCTACTCCCCTCATTATTTTGTAGACCTTGTCATAACTCTTTTCAACTTTATCATTTTGGTCTCCCTTCTCTCTACCTTCTTCAATGCAACTATATTTTTTTTGAGATTCAGCGACCAGAATTGTACACAGTATTCAAGGTGCGCTCTCACCATGGAGCGATATAGAGGCATTATGACATTTTTTTTTTCATTCACCATTCTCTTTCTAATAATTCCCAACATTCTGTTTGCTTTTTTGACTGCTGCAGCACACTGAGCCGATAATTTCAATGTGTTAGTCACTATGGGCCTCATTTTCCAAGGAGTTACCACGTGTTAATTCCGCAAATCGCACTAACAGCAGTTAACGCGATTTGCGAATTTTTTTCATATTCAGGGGGCGGAGTAAATGTAAAGTAGGGAGGATTTATCGTGTGCCGTGAAACAGCCGCACTGTTAGCGCGGCTAATAACTACACACACCTTTTTCATTACAGGCTGGTAAAGGTTTATCGTGGTTCACAATGTCTCCAACAGGCCTGTTTCAGTATGATGCAGGCTGAGAGAGAGAGAGAGAGAAGAGAGAGAGAGAGAGAGAGAAGAGAGAGAGAAGAGAGAGAGAGACTTGTCATAGTGCCTTCTCCCTAGACAGGTATTTGTATCCCTATGGGAGGCCCACCTAGTAACTCGAGGTCAGGTTTAAGTATTAGTGTAGGGGGTTAAGGGCCACTTTCACATTCAACGTGAGACGTACGAACAGAACAGTGGTCTCTTGTGAAGATTTGATGACCTACGGAGTGAGGAAACTCACTCCAAGATGAGATTTGTGCAATGTTCTCTCCACCTAGCTTGTTCTTACCCAGGTAGAGAGTCCATCTCTCTCTCTCTCATTGTGTAACTACAGCAAGGGTTTTTTCCCTATATGCATCACCTTGCACTTGTCCACATTAAATATGGACACCCAGTCTTCCAGTCTCACAAGGTCCTCCTGCCATTTATCACAATCTGCTTGTGATTTAACTACTCTGAATAATTTTATGTCATCAGATTTAAAAAATAGGCAGAAATGTCAAAGCTGGCACAGGTGGAAGAAGGCGACTTTGGTAACAGAGCATATCTGAGCTTCCATAGTGCGCTTGGAGTCTAGGATGAAACCCAGACTGCAGACTTGGTGGCTGTATGGTATCATGGATCCTTCCAAGAGTTTATTAGAGGATATGGCAGAATGATCTAATTTACCAGTCCAAAGTACTTTTGCTTTTTGAGGATTAAACTTCAATTTGTTGACATGTATCTAGTTGTAATCCTCATCAGACAGGTATTCACTGCTCATCAGACAGGTATTCACTGCTCTGCTTCAGCTGGCTGCCACTCTACTGCTCTCCAGCACTACCAGCATGGACTTTCCCCCATGGCTCTGCCAATGAGCTGTTACGGCATCGGTGGAGCAGCAACAAAGCTCCTGCTGCTGCTCGCCACCACGTCAGCCTGGTGCCTCCCATCTGGCAGACAGCTTCTCTTTCAGATCCCAGCACTACTGCTGACGCAACATGGACTCATCCTCCTGTCTCTGAGTGGTGATGATTCCCTGCTGTCACTGCTCACCTCCCTCAGTGGCTGCACTCATAAACATAAATATCGGACTAGTAAGCCATGCATCCCTTGCTTCCTGATGCACTTCACATGGGACCACTCAGGGACGGTAACTTTCAAACGGCGCACATGTACACATGTATATCATGCACAACCAGAGACGAGGCCATTTTATAATATGTGCATGTGTTATAAAACAGCCAGCACCATAAGTCAACTTACATCTCTTGTCTGCCTGTATTTTAAAACAGACGCGTGTTCAGCTGAGGACCAGTTCACCCCGTGTACTCCTAGGCTCTCTCGGAGCCCCTGGTTATACAGCCCGCACTCACCCCACTTTCCCGGACCTCTCAAACCCCTCACTGATGTATGGTTTTTTGGGGGTTTTTTTAAACTTACACCTCCTTCATACCAAAGTAAAGTTAATTGGCACTAGACCAGGATACATGCCCTGGCCGGTAGGTACTTGTGGACAGATCTCTTGGGCCCCATCCCAGCATGCCCATGCCCACATCACACTCCTTTTTCTTCCGATAAAAGATGTGCGCGCATATCTGACTGCTTTATAAAATAGAGTGGACATGCGCTAGGGTTAGATGCGCACCCATCTCCCGATTTCGGCATGCGTCCAGCTTTTAAAATTCACCTTTATAAGAGGAAAGTCAATTCCTAACACTGTAATTAACAAACAGTTATATTAATTAGCAAGTTTATTTTTCACAAAAGTAATTATTGCCTGATTATATCCACCTATGATCTTGTGAATATGGAACTTGTGAAGTAGCCTAGACTTCAGGGATGGGTTATGGGGCAGGGATTTGGTGGATGAACTGGTAAAAATGCAAATATGCTTTAGGTGTTACATAACTTTTATATTGAAAAACTTACAATATGTAAAAAAAAAAAAACAAAAAAACCTGTAGCAGCCCACATCCAATCTAATCTATCTCGTCTATAATCCATGAACTAAAAGGAAAATTATGTAATTGCATCAATAATGCAACAAAAAATGCTGGTTAACGGAATAATTGTAAAAGTACATGCATTATTATTTATTTATTTAGTGAATGTTATTTTTGCATTTAAAATGGAATAGAAAGACAATAAGAAACTTTCTACTGTCTCCAAAGTCAGCAACTCATAATCAAAACATCACAAATCAAGACGTGACACAGTGCATTATTTAAGGAGCAAACGGGCTTGGACTACTTCCTGAGCTCTGCTTGCATGCGAGTTCTAAAGATACACACTTGGCAGCACATTCATGCTTGCCGTGTGCCATCCCTTCAGAGGCAGAGGTTAGGGTTTGTTTTGTAATATTTTGAGAAAAGAAGATTACAGAGAATACATTGAAAAGAAAGATTTGGAAAGCAAGTCAACCAACAAATTTCACTTCCCAAACTATAATTCAAAACCCCAGATAATGAACAGTATGTCCAGCTGCCTAGCAACAGTTTTTAAATTGTCTGAACTTTTGAGGCTCTGTATAGTGTCTTAGTTCTATAAAATGAGAGAAACTTGATCTTGAGACACATATTAGGAAACTGGCAAACACAATGGCGACTTATGCAACAAAACTTGCACCAAAAAAGTTTTAGATTAAAAGTTGGTAACATTTTTACGTGCATGTTAATGTGCTATGATAAATTTCACTGATAACATGTTAAAACTTTCTTTCAATAGCATAATCTCATAATAACTGAAGAGGATCAACCTGTGAAGGGTGGAAAATTCAAAGAGGAATGGTTCGCAGTGAGTGATAGGACTTTGGTTAAGACCTACTTTTTGAGCTGTGTCAAGTAAAGATTAAGCCCCCTGAAGCAGATGACCATCAGAACATGAATCCATGTCGGGGTTTGGTTCATTACACGCTGTGCAAGTTAACTGCAAGATAAGTACTTTTCAAATCATATAGGCTCATGCAATCACAAATGACTTATGGACTTTGAAGGATACAAGTTAATCGTTCACTTCATTTTAAGACGGATTTGAAGTTGTGTCCAATTATTTTTTTAAAATGTTTTTAAAAAAATAATAAATTCAAGTGGACTCAAGCTAAGGAGCAGTCTCATTTAGGAGCTGTCTCAGTGTCGGTCCTACAAATTAAATCATTAATTGTAGATATAGTATTGTGAAAGGGTCCTGTCTGAATTTTATAGCCTCTCATCTCATGGGATGCACCTACACTCTAAAACAGTGGTTCTCAACCTTTTTTCGGTCAGGACACAACTGACAGACGATTCTTATATGCATGACACACTGGTAATGAGATTGCCATGGAGTTAAATGTAAACATACACTTTGCATCCACAGGAACCCCCTCGACCCCCAACAATGGGTGCGGAACAGAACTAGGGCATTACCCATGCAACCTACCATACCAAAAAGATATTCTGATTCTGCTGACATCTCAGTAAAAGCAAAACAAACTCCCTCTACTACCAGGTGCAATAGCCCTCCTTATGAAAAGACAGCAATTTACCACCAATGCAAGTCCTATTGCGAAAACACAACAAATACGATTGATACACATGCTTACATGCTAGTAAAAACCTCACCTCGGTCACACACACAAAACCGACATTCACTAAGTACAGAAAGACCACAAATTATAACTATAGAGACAGAAACTGGAATGGAAACCCAAAAAACCCACTCTGTATGCAGTGCAAACCTGGAGAAATGGAAAGAGAAATATAGCATCTAACATAGTTCCAGGATCTGCAATAATGCACAAAGGTACACCTGTATTATGGAACACACTCAAACAGTAACAACCCTATCTATGAAAAGGCAACACCTCAAATATTAAACAGGCCCTAAACACTAATACACCTCCTATTAGGAAAACAGAATAAGCCAAGCTGCTACAGACCCCAACATAGAAATAATTGTAAAACTACATTAATAAATGTTTCAAAACAGCTGATGAAAGAATAACATCCAACAATTAAAATCTCATAAAAATTATTAAAAATTGTCCAAATACCAATAAAATATTTCAAAACAGCAACCACAACACATAGTACCCACTAATTAAAAATAAGCATTTAAAAGCCACTTTTACTTACCCTCTCCAGTAACTCTCCTACTCCTTTCCCTTGCTGATCAAAAGCACTCACCAGAAGCAGCAGTGGCTGCTGAATCTCTGTCATCACGATTCTCTTCCTTAGGGTCCACAACCAGTCACACATACACACCCACACCCACACCCCTCCACACACACACACATACACACATATTAGACCCCATGACCAGCTCTGGCTCTTACACACCGGTGACCTCCCTAAAAAGTCTCTCTCTCTCTCTCACACACCAGTCACGTCCCTGTCCATCTCTTTCTCCCTCATACACACATCAGTCACCTTCCTTACCAATCTTTCTCCCTCACACATACCAGTAACCTCCCTGACCAGTTTCTCTTCCTCACATATGCAAATCACCTCCCTGACCAGTATGTCTCCCTCACACACACACCAGTCACCTCCCTGATCAGTCTGTCTCACACACATACAGACCAGTCACCTCCCTGACAGTCTCTCTCTCAATCACACACATGCTCTCTCTTATTTACACACATGCTCCCAACCACACATGCTCTCTCTCACTTAGACCATACTGTCAATCACTCTTGCACAAACATGCCTTCTTACTTACATATAATCTGTCAGTTACACACACACATGCTCTCTCTCCCTCTGGTTCACTCTCACTCATGACTCTCCCTCATCCCCAACACAAGGCAGTTTCAGTAGCCTCTTCCTCCAGTCCTTGAGGCCCGAGAACAAGAATCCCATCAGCTGTGGAGGCTAACATTTCTTTCTCCATCACTGATTGCCAGATGTACTTCATTTTAGTCTAGGCCCAATTGCTGCCAGTACAATAGGCAGTATAGTCTTCTCTTCTTCCCATGCACCCTACTGTACATCACTTCCTGTTATATGCCGTGGGGGCAGGAAGAAGAAAGGGCTATGCTGCTGATGCTGCCAGCAGCAGAAGTGTTAATGGAACAATATCTGCATCTTGCTGCGATGAAGGAGAGGGAAGGAAGCACAACTGGGGCAGTGGGACATGGGAAGCCGGAACACACCTGCCAGTGCTTGAGGACACACCAGTTGAGTATCGCTGCTCTAAAGACACACTAGTGACCTTTTCTCATTATTTGGGCCATAAGCAAGAGCTTCCCCCATAAAAGAGTCACCCTAAGGGATTAGAGGTCCAGCATAGGAGTCATTTAATAGCCGGAGCAGGCCCTGAAGAAATAAATTAATTATGGGCTCTAAGGATCAGCAATTCTCCAAAAAAGGGGTTACATACATTAAAAACCTGCAAGGGAATCATTTGAGCCATTAGATGGCCAGGGGGTAAAAGGTGCACTCAAGGAAGACAAGGCCATAGTAGAAAAACTAAATGAATTATTTGCTTTGGTCTACACCTTGTCAGACATTGGGGAGATATTCACACTGGCAACATTCTTTGTAGGTGATGATATGGAAGGGTTTGGAACAAATCAGTGTGAACCTGTTATTATTTAGGAGAGTTGTGGGTGGATCCTTGGGCCAGTGGCAGATGACTACGCCCCCGGGGGAAGATCCTGAGAGGGACCACCGGTCAGGCTCAGAGTTAGGAGACAGACACCCACTAGTTCTTTTATTAGACAGTATACTGAATCACCAGAGGTGGCAGTAGTGAGCTGGAATGCCCAGCTGGGCTATAGTCCCTCAGGCACTGGAACAGCGATCCCTGGAGGCTGAGCTGTAGAGAAACTGAAATATAGTGAGTAGGCAGGGTATGCAGAATTCATGGACAGAATCTGATGGTAAGACTCACACAATGTCTCATAGAAGCCCAGGACCTGGAATGAAGTAGGCCCTCAAGGAGCGAGTACCTGGTTCCAGGGAAAGCTCTGAGAGAGCGATGGCAACTCACAGATGTAGGAGGCAGCGATGACTTCCAGGCAGAAGTGAATTCAAAGACGTCCGGTAACGAGGGCCCTCAAGGAGCGAGTACTGGTTCCAGACTGCAATCTATAAAGTAAGAGAGAACAAGGCCCCGAGGAGCGGGTACCTCTGGTTAGTCCGAGGAGGCAGAGTAGCGTAGATAGAATGAATCCTTATCCTTTCCTTTATCCTTATCCTTGCTAACTCGACTTGTTAGCAATTCAGAGACCTTTAAATATCTGAAGCGGATGACGTCATCTCAGGGGAATGCCCCTGAGGTTCGCGCCACTTCTGGTACTTGAGGTGGGGCTCGCCGCGCACGCGCCCCTAGGCATCAGATCAACATGGTGGATTGCAGCGTCGGGCCGGTCCGGGGACGCCGGACGAGGACGGCCGAAAGACGCCGCGGCAGCCAGCATTCCATCAACCCCGGAGGGAGTCGCCAAAGCGGTAAGGTGGCAGAGTGGAGACGTCAGGCAGCGACGGTCGCAACAGAACCTTAGAAGTGTTAGAGCAAATTGACAAACTAATAGAAACAACTCACCAGGGCCTGATAGTATTCACCCCAGGGTTCTAAAAGAGGTCAAATATGAAATTGCAGATCTGCTACTGGAATTTATAATTTATCATTCTAACTGGCTTCCGTGTCTGAGGACTGAATTGTAGCCAGTATAACACCAATTTTCATAAAATGTTCCAGGGGTCACCCATATAATTACAAATCAGTGAGTCTGACATCAGTGCCAGGTAAATGATAGATGCTATTGGTAAGAACAAAATTGTTACATATATGGATATAGTTTAACTGGGAAGAACTAGCATGGCTTTAGCAAACAAGATTGTGCCTTATTAATTTATTAGAATTCTTTGAAGGTGTGAATGAGCATATGGACATAGTTGACCCTGTTGACATAGTGGTTTAGATTTTCAGAAAGCATTTCATAAAGTCCCTCGGAGAGACTCCTCAGGAAACAAGAAAATTAATGGAATAGGAGGCAAGGTCTTACTGTGGTCAGGAACCTGGTTAAAAGAAAAGAAACAGAGTAGAATTAATGGTCAGTTTTCACAATAGAAAGAAGTAAATAGTGAAGTGCCTCAGGAATCAGTACTGGAACGAGTGTTGTTTAACTTATTCATTAATGATCCGGAAACAGGAGCAATGAGTGAGGTGATCAAATTTGCAGATGGCACAAAAATATTCAAAGTAGTTAAAACACTAGCAGACTGTGGAACTGCAGAAGGACTTTGCAAGACTCAAAAACTGGGCATTTAAATGGATGATGAAATTGAATGTGATCAGGTGCAAAATGATGCACATAAGGAAAATAATCCTATCTATAGGGTCACAATCCTGAGTTGCATATTAACAGGCACAATCCAGGAAAAAGATCTTGGTGTCATTGTGAACAGTATGTTGAAAGTTGCAGCTCAGTGTGTAGTGGCAGTCAAAAAGCCAGTAGAAGATTAGGAATTATACAGAAAATAATGGGGACTAAAATAGAGGATATCATAATGCTTCTGTACAGATCTATGGTGCAATCCACCTTGAATACTGCATTCATTTCTGGTCACCCCATTTCAGAAAAGAAATAGTAGAACTAGAAAAGGTACAGAGAAGGGCAACAAAAATGATAAAGGGGATGGAATGGTTCCCTTTCAAAGAGAGGTTAAACAGTTTAGAACTCTATAGCTTGGAGAAAGATGACTGAGATGAATTTGTATTGGGAATGTATCAAAGGAGAATTTTACCAAGCAGATGGATCCTCACTCCAGTTGACAAGGTTAGTCAAAACCCTTGCACTCTCTCTCCTCACGTTCCTACTTGAGTTTCGGCCTTGTGGCTGAAACATGAGAGGTACCTCCCAGCTATGTAAAAGCTGGTTAGCAGGCCATGGATGAATTTGAGCTTAAATCATTGAGCAATGGGCAAACCATGAGCCTAGCTGTGCTATAAACCCTAGCAACCGAAACTCATCCCACTGAGGATAATAAGCCTCAGAACATTGGCCACATAGCAGCAGAGCTTTGGTCCAAGGAGTAGACCTAGTAAATGATTGGGAGCTTACGTTTGGTCCCCTAGGATGGCATGGACCCAATGTCTGAGTAGGAGGCAGAATTTAGACCTCCAGCAGATCACAGATCCAGTGGCTGCTGAGAGGCTATATTTGGTCCGCCAGGAGGGCATGGACCCAGTGGCTGAATGAAGGACAGTATTTAATTCCACAAGAGGGTATAGACCCAGTGGTTGACTAGAAGGTGGTGTTATGGTTTTATAGGAAATTGTGAACCCCGGGCCGAGATGAGAGATGTCTCCGCCCACAGGGAGGGGTGATATTTCTGTGTTTGATTTATTGCACTGCATATGAATCTGGCATTCACTGGTTTCCAGTCCAGTTTTTGTCTGCAGCTTACTATTTATACTTTACCTAACCTCAGTCACAAATGCAGGCCATAATCTTCTACTGAGAAAATGCCTTGTACCTGTTGGGTTAAAGGTTTTTCTGATTTTGTTAGAGGCTGGGGATCAATGATTGAAGGGGCTCCTTGGTTGCTAAAAAATGATGGCACTTAATCCTACTGAATACTGAAAAGCCTGCAAATGGTGGAAATTTGACTGCTGTGTTGGGACCCACAGTGCCCTGCTCTACTGTGCCACGCCCTGCCATGCCACGCCATGCCACACCCTCCAGCCCTCGTTGCACTCAATAACTTGAAATGTGGCCCCAGCACAAAAAAGTTAGCCCACCTCTGCTCTAGCATATCTTGATATTACATTTACCCAGTCAATTTTGGGCTAATTTCAATCTCCCATTATTATTACATTGCCAAATTGGTTAGCTTATCTTATTTCTCTTAGCATTTCATTGTCTATCTTACCATTTTGGCCAGGTTGACAATAGTATCCACCTATCACTATTCTTCCTCAACACACATGGGATTTCTACCCATTAAAATTCTACTGTGCATTTAGTCTCTTGCAGGATCTTTATCCTGTTGGACTCTGCCATCCCGAACATAATGTGCCACCCTGCCCCCAAATTGATCCACCCTATCATTGCAGTATAATTTGTACCGTGGTTTAGCACTGTCCCATTGGATATCCTCCTTCCATCAAGTCTCTGAGATGCCAATTATATCTACCTATAGACACGCTAACTTTCCCATCTTACTTCTTAGACTTCTGGCATTGCCACCATTAGTCAACTTTGTACTATTATATTAACCTCATCACATATTTTCATTTAATAAATGACCGTTTTCTGATTTTTATGTCCCATAACCTCCCACATTGTAAATACTCAAGAGTACAGAATAACAGAAACATGGTGGCAGAAAAAAGACCATAGTCTGCCCATTTACAACAACTTTCAACTTTATAATTCCTACCACTCGCTCAGATCTTCTGTTTATCCCATTTTTTCATGAAATCAGATACTGTCCTTGTCTCCACCATCTCCATGGGGAGGCTGTTCCACGCATCTACTACCCTCTCTTTAAAGAAATTTTTCCTTTAATAACTCCTGATTCTACCTTTTTCACCCTCATCCCATGAACCCTTGTTCTAGAACCTCCTTTCCTGCATGGAAACCTTGGAAGTATTTAAGTGTCTGTATCATATCTCCCCTGCCTCTTTCCCTTAGAGTATACATGTTTAGATCTTTAAGTCTGTCTCCATATGTTTTAGAACAAAGACCACTAATCATTTTAATAGCCACTCTCTGGACCAACTCCAATTGGCTTATATCATTTTGAAAATGTGGTCTCTAGCACTGTATACTATATTCCAAATGACGTCTCACCAGAGACTTACACGGGGCAATATCACCTCATTTTTTCTGCTGATCATTCCTCTTCCTGTGTAGTCAAGCATCTTTTCTGTTTTTTTCTGATAGCTTTCCACCTGTTTGGCCACCTTAAGATTATCAGTTACAATCATCACCAGATCTCGCTCTTCCTTCATGCTTAGAAGAATTTCACCCCTATACTGTACCTCTCCCTTGTGTTTTGCACCCTAAATGTATAACTCTGCATTTTAGCATTAAATCTTAGTTGCCAGACCCTAGACCATACCTCAGTCTTCATGAGAACCCTCATGTTTTCTACATCTTCCTGGCTCTCCTACCTTTCTTCTACATGTCACTTACAAAAATGCTAAAAAGAACCGGTCCAAGGACCAATCCCTGTAGCACTCCACTACTAATGCCCCTCTCCTCAGAGTGAATTCCATTTACCACTACTCTTTGTTGCCTCCCACTCAACTAGTGTTTAACCCAGTCAGTCACTTTAGGGCCCATACCAAGGATGTTCAATTTATTTATAAGTTGTCTATGCAGAACCGTGTCAAAGGCCTTGGATTTCTCTAAGTACACTACATCATCTAGCACTCTCTCTTGATCCAATTTCTTGGTCACCTAATCAAAGAAGTTGATCAGGTTTCTCCGACAAGACCTACCTCTGGTAAAACCATGTTGCCTCGGATCAAGTAATCCATTGGATTCTGTTTTAGCAGTGATTCCTTTAGTTTGCTCACCACAGAAGTCAGACCAACTGGCCTATAATTCCCAGCCTCCTCCTTATTTCCACATTTGTAGATAGGAGCCACATCCACCTGTCTCCAGTTCTCTGGAACTACTCCCGACTCTAAACAAGTATTGAAAAGGTCCAACCAGTGAAGCTGCCGGAACTTCTCTAAGTTCCCTGAAAACCCTTGGTCCATTGCTTTATCAACTGTAAGTTTAGCTAACTCCTCATGCTCACAGTTTTCTGAGAATCATTTGAGGTTTACCTCACTTCCAATCCTATTTGAGTTCATTTTAGGTAGTTCTGCTTCTGGCCCTTCCACAGTGAACACCAAACAGACATTTTTTAAGAAATTTAGCTTTTTCATCATCAGTCTCTACATATTCCTCCCCTTCCCTCTGAGTCTCACAATGCCACTTTTGCACTTCCTCCCTTCATTAACATATCTAAAAAAAAAAAAAAGCTAATCCCCCATTTACCATACTTGCTATTTTTTTCTTCCATTAGCATCTTTGCATTCCTGATTACTTTCCCAGCTTCTCTTACAAATTTCTCTTAGTTTATGAAGGCTAACCTTTTTTTCCTTAACTTTTCAGCTACTTCTTTAGAAAATCTGTGGCCCCTTTTTTTTCCTCTTTCTTTTATTTACTTTCCTAACAAAAGGTTAGTTACTCATATTTCCTAATAGTTTTGTCCATTCCTCTTCTATTTCCCCTAAATTTTCCCATCCAGCTAACGACTCCTTGGGGTACCCCCAATTTAATAAAGTTAGTTTTTCTGAAGTCTAGAATCCTCCCTCAGCTTTAACACTGAACCAGACCATCCAGGGATCACTGGATCGCAGATGATCATCCTTACAACATCAAGAGTTATCTACTTCAACATAATAATAGCAAATAGCTAATGTTCAGCAGAAGGGATAGCAGAATGTAGAATTGTGTGAAATATCTCAAGTAGAATTTGAACCAAATTGGACAGAAATTTGGGATTTCTCCATCTGATATTTGTTATTATTATTCCTGCAGGTCTGGTGAAAAAAAGAATTGGATTTGTCAATTCAAAGAAATCACTCTGAGATTTCCTCAGATGTGTGTCAGATTTCTTGTAGATCAAACAGAAATCAAAATCTGATCTGTCAACCTGTTAGAAATCCACTCTGAATTTCTTTAAAAAAAAAAAAAAAAAAAGTGTGTTGGACTGATTAGACAAATCTACACAATTACCTCCCTTCCCCCCTGCCTGGAGTTTGCTGCCTTATATTCAGTGATTCATATTTTTCCAGTAGACTGTACAGTATCACATTCAGCACTCCAAAGTAAACAGCCAGCTCTTTCTATTATAATCCCACTGCCTGGAGTTTCTAGTAATGTGAGTAGTAAAATAGAATGCATTATCACGGTGATTCCACTTATGCTAATTAGGCCACAATCCTATTTTATTAATGTGGCAATTATGTTGCAAATTTGGTACTAGTGTATGGCTACTCTATGCATATTGTATTACTCTCTGCACATGCCTGCGGCAGTAAAATGCACTACACACAAAGTAAACAGTCACACAGGGATAATTAGTCACGGGTTAGAATTAGAAATACTCATTATTTGCTTGATTAATTAACACCAAGCGTCCCTTTCATAGTTGCCAAAAGAAGGTTAAGTTATAGGTTATAACTAGATCCAAGGACAAAGAAGCCATCAAAATGATGGTAAAATGGAAGTTATGTTGAAAAGGAATCAATTTTCTTTCATGCACTATGTTCTCTATTATTATTATTATTATTGTATTACTCTCTGCACATGCCTGCGGCAGTAAAATGCACTACACACAAAGTAAACAGTCACACAGGGATAATTAGTCACAGGTTAGAATTAGAAATACTCATTATTTGCTTGATTAATTAACACCAAGCGACCCTTTCATAGTTGCCAAAAGAAGGTTAAGTTATAGGTTATAACTAGATCCAAGGACAAAGAACCCATCAAAATGATGGTAAAATGGAAGTTATGTTGAAAAGAATCAATTTTCTTTCATGCACTATGTTCTCTACTGTCCATTGTCCATTGCTGTAAAACCTCCGCATGCTCAGCTCCTGTTAACTCTATCCCTTCTGTGATCCCTTGATTGAAAATACATTGAGTTCTTGCTCAGACATCACTTACAGACACACAAGGGTATCCATCTCTTGCCAAGTATCACATAAAAGACTGTATCTGTCACAAAAATCTGCAATTTTCACATCCAAGGGTTTCTGAAGTAAAAAAATAAATAAATAAAGCAGATGAAGAGATGAAAATGCCTTTTTTGTCTGGCTTCCTTGTTCTTGGATGGATACAGTCCAAGGTAAAGTTCAAACTAATGTCACAGCTTTTTTGTTTTTCTCTTTTATCATCTCCAACAAGATAAGTTATTCTTATTTTAATTAAAAAAAAAAAAATCTAAAATCTTCTAACTTTTCTATACCAGTTTCTCCCTGTTCATTTTCATTTTGCTGTTACTCAGTGAAAAATTTTTGCTAAGCAGCTAAAGATGGCAGTTTTTGTGTAATTGCAAATTATTAAAAAGAAAAAGCAGCATCTCAGGTTCCTACTGGCTATGACAAAGACAAATGCTCTGAGAAACAAAGCTGGTTAACTGATGGCATGACACACACAGAATATGAAATCCCCTTCAAAATTCATTCCTCCAATAGGCCTATTAGAGACAATCATAAAGGTACTTTGAATTACCCCCAACCAAAGCCTCACGACTTTCCTCGACCAAAGACCGAGCTTTTTCTATAGCAGGTCCATCTATTTGGAACAACATTCCTTCAAGCCTCCGACTGGAACCCTGTCTCATTACGTTCAGAAAAAAACTTAAGACGTGGCTATTCCACCAAGCCTTTGATGAGCCTCCAGACAACCCTTAGTCTTCTTTTTCCTCACTTGGATTTAGAAGATGAAAGCCCTACAACCTTTCAGACGAAGAACTCTGGCACTCACCGATTAAAGCATCTTTTTGCTCTATTCCAAATTCCTTTGGATAATGCTTCTTCAATTATTTTTGACCTTTAACTTCCTTCCAGCTCTTAAGCTTCCCAAGTTTTTACTCCTTGTTAAATGTAACTTTTATCTTATTCTCTCTCTTGTTAATTACTTTTATTTATTGCTTCTGTTATACCCTTGTTTTATGTAAACCGATCCGATATGGTTTAATTTACTATGAAGGTCGGTATAAAAAACTGTTAAATAAATAAATAAAATATCTGTTGCTCATGATATGCTACAAGGGCAGCCCCTTACTTAATTATTTTTGGAAAACCTTGAGTAGTACAGAGCTGTTGAAAGCACCCTAGTAAGCCACTGACAGCACATCAAGTATCCCACCTCCTAAGATAATGTACTTCTCTAGCAGGGTAATGAATTAAGGCCGGGGGTCCCCAAATACGGTCCTCGAGTAGCAAAGCCCAATCAGGTTTTCAGGATTTTCACAATGAATATGCAAGAGGTATATTTACGTACACTGGAAGCAGTGCATGCAGATTGATCTCATGCATATTCATTGTGGAGTTCTTGAAAACTAGACCGATGTGTGACCCTTGAGTACTTAATTTGGAGACCTCTGAATTAAGGGAATGAAGATTGAACAGGGTTGTTTATGTTTTGCAACAGGGTGGGGGGAAACTTGGGTGGCACATTTTCATGGAGGACCATAAACTACTGCAATTTCAGTGCCAGAGGCAACTTTCTGTTTAAACCGAGAATCTATACACCTGCTTCCTTGTAGGCAGCAATCTTGATTTCCCTAATTAAATATTCAGCTTCTAGGGTTTAGGGAGATAAGGAAGGAGGCAGTTTGGTATCTGATTCAACATACATATCATGATGCCGATAAAAGAAATAATAAATTGAGTGAAAAATGAATTTCAGGGAAAACCAGACAATAAGGAAGAGTAAGAAAATTGTGGGTGTCAGTCATTTTACTGCACTGCACTTTCCCATTGTTCCTGAATATAGGCTCTTGCTTTGCCTAGGGATGCCAGCTGCCTTCATTATTTCAGAACAGGTTGATCCAGTCCTGGTTTTACCTCATGGCATGCAGGAACATGTAGTTCTGATTTCTAACTACAAGTCCATCCATATCTGCATTGGGGCAATAGCAGGACTGGATCAACCTGTCCTGTAAAAATGAAGCCACTTGGCAACCCTAGCTTTGCCTGATTCCAGATGCAGCACCCACCCCATGTGTACATACTGTGAATTAGACGTAGAACTATTTCTCTGTGTTTGTACTGAGCATGAGGTTGACAACAGGTTGCATTGTCTTTTTTTCCCCTTTTCTTCATACATTTATTTATTATTATTTATTTATTAAAGGCTTTTATATACCGACTTTCTTGATACAAATCAAATCAACTCGGTTTACAATGAACTAAGCAGAAAATATAATTAACCAATCAACAAGAGATAAAGGAGCATAAAAGTTACATTATAACAAGGATGCCTTAACTTGGAGTAAGAAATAAAGAGGGAATAAATTCATGGCAATACCTCTCATAAGTGTACAGGTGATCATTATTAAATTAAATAAGGGGGCTTCAAAACATGATATTCAGTGCTCAGTGTTATGATCAGGCTTGTGAACCCTTGGACCGACGGGAGGATGGTATACCTTAGGAGGTGGATCCTGAGGTTCCCCCGTCGGGAGACAGGCAGAACAGAAGATGTGACCGGCTGGCCCTCGGCACTGAAGACTGAGGCGACTGTGGAGAAGGCGAAGAGTCGAGTCGTCGGAGAAGCCAACTGGGTCTTCGCCACTGGAAGCCCACGGTCCCCCCGGGAGGAGCCCGTAGGGACCCGGGCCACTGGGACTTAGGTGGACCTTTGAGAGGGCGAGGAGTCGTGAGGTCAGTGCAAGGGCTAACTGGAGCTTCGCCACTGGAAGCCCGCGGTCCCCCTGGGAGGAGCCCATAGGGACCCGGACCGCTGGGACTTAGGTGGGCCCTTGGAGATGATGGTCCAGAAGAAGTCCAAGGTTGAGTGCCAGAGGGTCGTCACTTACCAGTCCGAGGTCACACACCAGGAATCACCGCTTGCCAATCCAAAGTCAGATACCAGGAATCACAGAGATGAAACAGGAACCAGGAAACAAAGATCCAAAGCACAAGAAGACTCACCGAAGCAAGCAGACTCAACCACGGAAGTTGCCAAGTCAAGGAATGAGAAGAGGAAGTCTCCTTATATACTTCCCCTGGTCCGGTGCATAGGAAACAGGTGTAGGCAATTAAAGGGACGAGGTCCCTTTAAATCCAGTAAGGAGGCGTGGCCTCGCACCTAAGATGGTGGCGGCCATCTTGGATTTCGGCCCGCGGAGGAAAGCTGCCCAATGCCGTGAGGGAGGAGCAGGGACGGCTCCCGATCCGGTGGCCACTGCGGAGGCCCGCGCTGGTGTGCGGAAACAGGCACCAGAATCCCGCAGCTCTGCCAATGCTGCCGTGGCGACCCGCCGCCATGGGTCAGGTAGGGGGCGTGACCATGGCCGTCTGCGGAACACAACACTCAGCTCTTCAAAGAATTTATGTCCCACCAATTCCTTTGGGAAAACTCATTTGAAAACAAGTCTGTCAATGAAGAACAGAAGTAAACTATTCCTAGAGCAGCAGTTCTGTAATCATTGACTTACAGCTATGAAATTAAATCCTTCCACTTCAGACTCCCCTTGCCATTCAGAAACAGCAAAGGCTTGTTGTGTCTGTGGACCCTTGAGCTGAGGTGAGATTGGCTCTATCTGAGGGAGGAGCCCTACATGTTCTGGCCATTACAGGTGGATCCAGGAGAAACAGAGACTGGTCAGGATCTTCACCTATAGCAGCCTGTGTTCCCTTCAGGTTGAGCCTGTGGGTGCCAGGGCCAGCAGGACTAAGGCAAGGGTCTCTGTTGATGACTGGAGGCATAATCTGAGGCCAGACAAAGGTTATAGGCAGGCAGCAAGCAGACATGTTGAGGTCCGGGCAAGAGTCAGAGGTAGGCAGCAGTCAGGCATATCCGAGTCCAGGCAGAGGTCAAGGGCAGGCTGTGATCAGGCATATCTAGTCCAGGCAGAGGTCAAGGGCAGGCAATGATCAGGCGAATCCAGAGTCCAGGCTGAGGTCAAACCAAGTATCCATCCGAGGAAGAAGAAGAAGAAGAAGAAAAACAGATAAGGCTGAGGCCGACAGGCAAGGTGGGAGCAGGTCAGGCAGATGAGGAGTAGACAAAGACGAGGAATGGGACAGGCTGAAGACAAAGACTGGGACAAGCTAAATGTGAAGACTGGAATAGGCTGAATGCAAGGACTTGAACAAGCTGAAGACAAAGATGAACAAGTTGAAGTAGAAGACTGGAAAGGCTGAAGATGAGGACTGAAACAAGCGGAAGACGAAGATGGAACAGGATAAGGAAGCAACACACACTGCGCTCAGTAGCTGGACCTGTTGCTGAAGCGAGTTGCTTCTGGGGAGCTGCCGTTATATAGGGCAGTTCTGATGATGTCATCTCTAGGGACCATGGGGACTTTCCTGTCGCGGTCCCTTTAAATGCTGGGCAGTGTTGCGTGTGCAGTCCCTGCACCCCTAAACTTACTTATAACATGTTACTGTTGGCGGCATCCTGGCGACATCTTGCCGTGTTGTGACACGGTGTCCTGACATGTAGTATGCTGCATTGGGAGGCAGTGGGGATGGCCTGGCTGGAGATGAAAGTACGGCGGATTGTAAGAGCAGCCCACAGACCGCCAAAACCAACACGCTTCAGCAAGCTCAGTTTACTGAGGAGAAATTTATTAGCATAATCTGATTTATCAAGCTTTTTTTTCCCCATGAACACAGAATTGGAGAAAAGATTTAATAAATAAGGCCCTGAGAGGTAATTACATATATAGGCGTTTTTAAACAGCCTATGAGGCTCACAGGTCCAAGGGTATATTATCTTTCTTATTTTCAAAGGATCTTACTTTCAAAGGAAAGCCCCCCCCCCTCCATGGAGCTTCCCCTTTGAAAATTTGGGCTGACTGGATAATGTGCCTCCAGGTTGGAGGAAGAGGCTCCCCTTTCAACCCAGCACATCCTCAGAGGAGAACATCTCCAGCTCCTCTACTTATCTCCTGCATCCTCGAGGGGGAATCCCCCCAGGTTTCCCACACCTCAGAAGGGGGCACCCCTCCCTGGTCCTGCATCTAAGGATGCCAGTCAGGTAGGTACAGCCCTGCTCTCATATATTGTTTCTCTTCTTTTGCATCCACATAATTATAGGCTGGAAAAGCACAAGAGGAGGAACCTCATCACCATTTCCATTTTACTTTATAAAATAGCAAAATTAATAGACTTCATTACGCACAATGTGCCAGTCAGACCACTTAAAGTACATTTTCTTTCCAGAGTGGACTAATCTTGAAATGTCATGTCCCCGTCCTCCTCTGCTGCAAACAAATATTTTTTACCATGCACACCCCTCATAGAACAGAGATGCACAACTCTGGTTCTTGATGCCAGCAAACAGATTTGGGGTTTTGGCTATCTACAATGAATATTTATGAGATATATTTACTTGCACTTGTTTTAAGAACCAGGCTAACATGCAAGTTTGATTACCTTGAGACTCAAAATCAAGTTGTGCACCGTTGACATAAAACATATACATATGACCAAAAGAATGTGGGAAAGAAAGCAAACATACGACTGGGATAAAAACTACAAATCCAACAATAGGAAAGGAGCTATTTTGTAAATGTTTCATATTTAATGTAAGCTTTATGGAAGGCGAAGGTAGTTCCTAAACAACAAATGCTGAGATCCTCAGCCGAAAAAGTAGTACTAGACTTTTAAAAGCAACTTTTACTTAGAAACCATCATACTATTTAAAAATAAGGGTAGTTTGTTACTCTGTAAGTATTATATGATCAGACTCAAGGAAGAGGGCTGCTTTTTCAGATAGCATGCCTAATTTTCCCACCTTATAGAAGCTTCTTGGTCAACTCTTTCCCACAGCAGATAACAGAAGCAGCACTCAAGCGAAGAGTTACTCCTGCCACCGGGCACAGAGGTGGATTGTGGCGAAAAATCATCCTCAGGTAGAGGTAGGAGGGGTAGGAGAAGGAGAATTGCATGAAAAATATAAAAGGGGTTGAGGAGTCTCCCTCTTTTTCTTTCTCTTTCTTCTCTCACCAATGTCTCAATCTCCCTCCACCCTCCTATATTTTACTGCTGGATTGTGTTCTTTGTTAGCTGAAGACTTTTGCACAATAGCCACTTTTCTGCTAATGCCATTCCAAGGAACTTTTCAGTGTGGCTTGGGGGCAGGCTGCATGCATCAATTTTCTCTCTTTCCACTCCCCCTCCCAAAATACACTCTCACTATTTATCCCCACCCCCCCCCGGATTATTTATTTATTTATTTATTTAAAGTATTTTCTGCACCGTCGTTAAGAGGGTGCCATCACAACGGTTCACAATAGGGCACAAAAACTGTGTGTTAAATCCAGTATCTGGAATTCTAAACTCTTAAACAGGTGCTGTTAATTTACTGTAACATAGTTTCATAAAAAATATTATTTGGTGAGTGTTATAAGTCATGTCCAGTTTCCTCTTACCTCGGCTATAAGATATCGTACTACTTTATTTTGGTTCTTTGTTGTTTAAAAAGAAGGAATAGTATTATGGATTTATCCGGACGTCTCTAAGGACACCCAGATAAGACGGAAAAATTTTTTGGTTCTGGCAAATCAAGCCAGAACATTAGGGATACAAATCATGATTAGATTTCCCTGCAAGTGCGCTATGCGCGTAGATGGTGTAAAATATTCTTATTTTGATCCAGAGCAACTAGAGAAATTCCTGGAAACCCGACGTAGTCAAGAAACTGTGCAAGTAACTACAACTTCCCAATAGTTGGTTTAATGTTTTGTTTCTGCTATATCTCACTATGTATGGTGTATATCTTTTATGGTAATAAGTGCTCCTTTGAATTCTTGGATCCCCCAGAATTGTTTTGTACACAGGAATACTTTGTAACTTTAAATTTGTAAAAAAGAAGTTATATTTAACTACATTTTTTCTTTGGTTCTCATATTTCTCAGGATAACTAACTGAATGTAAAACATAATAATTATGTATATCCTGTTTTCCTTTAAAACATTATACTAGATAAATGTTTCAATGGAAATTTGCAAAATTAAAAATTAAAAAAAAAAAAAGAAGGAATAGTTTAGGATAAAGTAATGAGAGGCACACACTTAAAGAAACAAGGTGTGTGAGTGTGAGCTAGGCTGACTGCAACCAAAATTTCCCTGTTTTCTGCTCTCAGTTCTCTTTGTGATATGCTTGCTTAAATAGCCATGTTTTTAAACTTTTTTTGAAGGTTTTGATGTTACTTTGTAGTCTGATTTCTAATGGCATATTGTTCCATATTGTGGGTCCTGCTAGAGATAGGGCCCTATCCCTTACCTGGGTTAGTCTGGCCATCTTTACTGAGGGAATGGTTAGCAGTGCTTTGTTTGCTGATCTCAGATTTCTGTGGGGGGGTATGTTCGCATAGGGCTGTGTTCAGCCACTAGTGGTTTTAGTCTTCTCAGAGTCTTAAGTTTGGCATATCCTTCTCTTACTTTTAGAGATACATGTTGTTTCATACTTAATTCTGAATCGATTATCACTCCCAGGTTTCGTACTTTCTCTGCTAGTTGTATTTTTTGGTTGTTTTTTAGTGTAATTGGGTTCTGAATTATCGTTAAGTTTTTCGTTCTAGATGCAAGAATTCGGTTTTCTCTATGTTGATCACTAGTTCCATTTGGTTTAGAAGTTGTTTTATTATATCTAGGTACATGTTGGCTAAGTTTAATGTTTTTTCAATTGTATGGTCGATTGGGAGTATTAACTGAATGTCATCTGTGTAGATATAGTGTGAGATTCCGAGGCCTGCCAGTAGGTGACATAAAGGCAGTATATATATGTTGAACAGTGTGGCAGATAGGGCAGATCCCTGTGGAACTCCTGTTAGAAGGTTTATTTTCTCTGACATAACTTATTTGATTTGTACTTGGAAGTATCTTTTATTTAGGTAAGATTTGAACCACTTGATTATTTTACTTGATTGTTATTTTACTTAGTCCTATTTCTTCTAATCTATTTATCAATATATTATGGTTTACTGTGTCGAATGCTGCTGAAAGGTCAAGCATTACTAAGATGTATTGTTTACCATTGTCAAATCCTCTCATGATGTTGTCCGTTAGTGCAAGTAGTAGTGTTTCCGTGCTGAAATTTTTGCGGAGAGCCATGTTATGAGGGGGTACAGTATGTTATTGTTCTCTAAGTGATCTGCTAGTTGTTTTTGTATGGTTTTTTCTATTAATTTTGCAATTAGGGGCAGGTTTGATACTGGTCTATAATTGCTAAGGATTAGGTGGTCACTGTTTTTTTTCTTTAGAATTGGTTTTACTATTGCTCCTTTTAGTGAGTCTGGCATGTTTCCTTCTTTAGTGATAAGTTAATGATCTTTGTTAGAATAGGAGAGACTATGTTGGCTACTTTTTTTAAGTCTACGGTTGGAATTGTGTCTTGTGCATGCGGGGCTGGGTTTAGTTTTTTTAGCATTGTTTCCACTTCTATTTCTGATATTTCATCGAAAGTTTCCCATTGTTTAACGTCTCTTTTTTGCATGTTGATTTTTGTTTAGTTATAATAGGAATTTTTGCTTTTAGGTTCGGTGATTTTGTCATTAAAGAAGGTAGCTATTTCATTACATTTAGTACTGGTAGGCTCTGTGACTTGTCAGTTTTTATCAGTTGTGAGGTTTTTTACTATTGTGAATAGTGTTCTTGGATTATTTGTGAATTTCTCTATCTTGGTGCTGTAATATTGTTTTTTTGCATTGAGAATTACTTGTTTATAGTAGGCTAGATGTTTCCTGTATTTAGTCAGGTTGTCTGTTGTTTTTCCATTCCTTCTCTTTTTTTCTTGGAGAGCAGAGCAGCTCTTCTCTGGTCTGCTTTGCTCTGTTCATTCCAAGAGGCTGGGAGAGGAGAGGCTGGATTAGGAAGCAGAGTGACTATTTTCTTCTCTGTCTGCTTCACCCCCCTTTTCTCCTTCATTTCTTATTAACATTTGTTAATTGTTTTACTCAACTAGGCAACTAAGCAATATACAAGTCATTATGTATAGTTAGCATGCAGCCAGCTAACTATAAGCCAGCTAACTTTAGGACACCTCTTGGCCCGACCAGCCTTGGCTAAGTCATCCAGCTAACTCTTAATATTAGAGTCAGCTAGTTAACTTAGCTGCTATCCAACTCCTCCCAGTTACGCCCCCGTAAAACTCCTAACTTATCTGGCTATATTCTAGCTACTTATTAACTGGCTAGCCAGATATTTATTTATTATTTTATATACCGTCATTCGATCTGAGATATCACATCGGTTTACATTCAGGTACTGTAGGTATTTCTCTATCCCCAGAGGGCTTACAATCTAAGTTTTGTGCCCAAATGTGCATTTATAGCCGGCTAACTTCTGAGTTAGTGTATATGCTATTGGGCTGATAGCCAGTGCAGATCTATGTGCACTGGAGTAACATGGTCTCGATGCCTTATGCATGTTATAAATTGAGCAGTTGAATTTAACTAGTAGTTGTAGAGATCTCAGTTCAGTTGCCAGGAGTCCAAGATAGATGGTGTTACAATAATTAATCAGGGGAAAAATGGATGCCTGCAGTACTACCCCGAAAGTCAGAAACCTTGAGCAAGTGTTTCATCTCTCAAAACCCGTAGTTGTTATAAAAGCTTGCTCATATGATAGTTTCGATGTGGGGATAAAAGGACAGATTGAGTCTATCCATATTCTGAGGATTTTGATGCACAATCAAATTGGGAATGAGATATCATCAATGGAAATGGACATGGAACATGACTTCAGATGTGGTCTATGAATCACAATAGCTATGTTTAGTGCCAATACTGTGGAATAACCATTTCTTTTACTGTAGATAAATTCTGAGAATTTCTTCAGTAGCAGCCCATATGGGCTACATATGGACAAAATTAGAATGTCATCAGCATTGAATTTTATACCCTTCACATCGGCTGGTGAGGGATCTTGCATATAAGGGCTGTCATGCATGGGTTGTTACTACACTAGTACCCAGCTCATGAAGCACAGACAGGACCCACACTGGCAATAGGTAGACACGCAAAAGGCTGGGATGCTGTAAACGGCTTCATCTGTTTAATCTCTTCCCCTGCGAGTTGAGCCTTTGGGTTCTGAGACTGGGAGGACTTAGGAGAATGTCCACAACGGAGACGAGCGATCCAGCAAGGCCAGTATCCAGGCAGAAAGGATGAGGCAGGTGGGGGACAGACATGGTCGGCATCCAGGCAAAGAGTCGAGGAAGGCAGTGGTCAGGCAAGGTCAGAATTTGGGCAGAAGTCCAAGTTGTCAATGGAAGGTCAAATCAAGAAGGACAATGATGGAAGAGGGGCCAAACATGAAGGACGGGTACAAGGAGACAAGGCAGGGCAGGAGCAAGGCAACGAACTGGAACAAGGCACAGAACTGGAGCAAGGGCAAGGAGAAAACAAAGCAAGGCAAATCAAGGAGCTGGGACTGGAAGAATGCATGGAACTGGAGCAAGGGAAGGAGAAGGCAAGGCAGGCAGAAGCCAGGAACAAAGCATGAACACAAGCTGAGACACTGAAGGATCTGTTGCTGAGTGTCTGAAGGCTGCTCCATTGGTGTTTAAATTCCTCAGCCTGATGAGTGTCATCAGAGCAATGCCACCAAGCTTTTCCACCAGCAGCATTTTAAGAGACCAAAGAGCAGCATGTGTGCACCTAAGGAGGAGGGCAAATGTCAGTGGTGCACATTGAGGCCAGGGCCCGGCTGTTCGGTAAGGGCGCACCAGCCGCAGGAATGGGCACCGTGGTTGGTAAGGCATTACAGGGGCCACATCTATGTTAAAAAGTAAAGATAATAATGTAGACCCTTGTGGAACACTCATATTCATAGTGAGAGTTTGTTTGCAATCTGATCTGCAGTGAGTGCTTTGACAGATAGGACTCAAACCAGGCCAGTATTGTCCTTGTAATACCACACTCCTTCAGTCGATACAGTAGGATGTTATGGTCAACTGTATAGAATGCTGCCTGGGGGGAAGGACTGGAGCAGGAATAGAGAGAAAGTGCGGAGGATCTCTCTATCCCCAAGCCCTACACACTGTCCTCCTTCCCAAGACCAACCTGCTACCTCTCCCTAGGCATAAGTACACAGGGTATATGCAAGGAATATCACTCAGCAGAGCACAGTCCTCTGCTCCTTGCTCCATTCCCTCCATACTTAGCAGCATGCAGACAACAGAGGGGAATGAATAAGGCAGTGGCTGGAGCAGACAGACAGAGAAGAAAAGAGTCACTCTGTTCCCTCATTTAGCTATTCCCTTCCTGAGGAAGGGGAAGTGAATTTGGAGTAGACAGAACAAAGCAAAGCAAAGAAGAAGCTATTCTAATCTCTAACCCAGCCTCTCCCCCTCACCTGAAGCCTGCAGACTCACAGGCCAGCACAGAGGCTGTCCAGGCAGCCCAGTCCAGCAGCAGATGCCCAATCATCCAATAGGGAAATCCACAATCACTTGTGCAAGAATAAATATATTTGTGTCTGAGGGCTCCAGAAACAAGAAGCATGTATGTGTGTGTTGTGTGTGTGTATTTTGATAAACCAGTCCTTGTCATCTCTGTGGATGGAGTAGAAAAAATTAATGAAGCATTGCTAACAGGTCCTCATCTTGTGCACTCTGAATATCCTTTGTCAACCTTGTTGGGGAAAGAGTGTTTTAGTGGATCCTGGGCCAGCCTGCGGGAGACTGGAGAAAGATGGACTATAGTCTCTTCTAGGGACAGGCCGGGAGGCGGATACCAGGCAGGAGGTGGATGACTAGCTTCACCCTGGAAGCCGGTACTCCCCCGGGAGGAGCCCGTAGGAGCCCGGCTGCTGGGACTTAGGAGGTTCACCCTGGAAGCCGGTACTCCCCCCGGGAGGAGCCCGTAGGAGCCCGGCCGCTGGGAGTTAAGCGAACAGAGCCTGGATCCAACGCAGGGCAGATACTGGAACTGGACTGGTACTGAAGCAAGACAGGTTTTCTGGAACCGGACCGGAGCTGAAGCAAGACAGGTACTGGAACCAGACTGGAACTGAAGCAAGACAGGTTATTGGAACTGGACCAGAGCTGAAGCAAGACAGGTACTGGAACTGGACTGGTACTGAAGCAAGACAGGTTTCTGGAACCGGACCGGAGCTGAAGCAAGACAGGTACTGGAACCTGGACTGGAACTGAAGCAAGACAGGTTACTGAAAGCAAGCAGGAACTGAGGCAGACTCGAGAACCGGAGCGCAGCAAGTCTCAGGCAGGAACTGGAGTTGCTTGGGCAAGCACACTCTGGGGCTCAGAGCAACTGAGAACCGCAAGGAACCCTGTTGCAAGGCAAAGCTCTAGGATCCGCGGCGGCCTTACATAGGCCGCCTCGTCTGACGACAGGTGTAAGGCGGGAGTCTTCTGTGGTGGGAAAAGGCCTTCATAAGCGTGGCTCCTGCGCGCACGCTCGCCTAGGAGGGAGGCATCCCGGAAGGGCTTCTCAGTGGCGTCCCTCCCGCGGGAACGCCGCGAAACCGGCAAGAGACTCCCCAAGGTGGAATGGGACCATGGAGGTGAGGGCCGGGTCACGACCCTCGCGACCGGGACCATAACAAACCTGTGGCAAATATTTTAATTTTTGACAAATATTTCCTGAATATCTGTTTTATTTATTTATTTATTTCCAGTATTTATAGGCTGCTTATTCACAGTTCTAGGTGGCTTACAAAATTAACAGAACATTAAAACAAAAACTGTGACAGACAAAAAAAAAATGTATTCTCCTCGGAGTAAGATAATTCATATTACATCACCTCAATCATTAAACTCCTGCTGAAATAAGAATGTTTTTAGAAGTTTCTTCAATTTTTGTACACTTTGTCAGACATAAGGTTACAGGTAAAGAGTGTCATAGAACTGGGCCAGTGATTCAAAAAGTCCTCTGGGCCAAATGAACCAGGCTAATTGATGGGACATCCAAAAGACCTCTCTGAGAAGACCACAAAGCCCATATTGGATTATAAATGTGCAACATCCAAGGCAGAGAGTCAACCCTCAGCATTTTATTTCAGTAAAGTAATTTTGAGACTGAATCCTCCCCTCAGTAGATCGCCAGTTGCTAGACCCAGTTATCAGTCGAGCAGTGTAGAGCACATAATTAATTTTTTGGCAACAGAGTATTACAATAGTCTAGAATAGGCAACAGTGAAGCTTGTACAACAGATCAAAAATCATATTCACTCAGCAGAGGCATTACTGGTCTTACTAATGACTGCTTATAATAGCCGGTTATTCAGATTTAGGTCTCTATTTGCCTTCCAAAGACCTAAAATAACTTGGTGAATCAAATGCTATGTTCTAATCACTAGTCTGACAAATCCAAAGAATCTAAGAATATCGTTAATTGAACAGACCCACCAGATTTGTTTCCAAATTCTAACTCTCTAATCCTTACAATACAAAGTTATCTATGCATCCCTGCTTTCAAAATCCAGCCACTCCTCTTCAGTTCCTCCAGTTTACTATGGCATATGGCTCTTTAAAACAGATCTTTTAGATTAATGTGCCATAAAAATACAGATATATCTGTTCATAGAGAATTCAACTGCCCAATAATAAACAGGTCTCAGAAACTTTAAGCTTTTGAGACCTATAGGATTTTTCCTGATCTTAGTTGTGAGAAAACAGGTCCCTGTCTTCCAGAATAAGAATTCTAATATTTAAAACAGTATAAATACCTACTCAATACAGAACTGTGATGTATATTTGAGAAGTGTAACAAATGAAGGAATTACCAGGGCTAATATAATGTATCTGCGTTATTAACCTAAAACAAAAAAACAATAATCTTTATAGTCAGATTTAAGTGTCGGGTAAAATGGCCCCTGGCATCACTATTTCCCAGCAGCTGTTCCTCAATGAGTTCAGAAACCTCCTAACAAGTGGCCAGGAGTACTGGCCAATATCAGGAAAGGAGCTTCCATTATAGATAGTGTATTAATATGTAAGGAACCAAAAGGAATGTACTAACAAGCTGGGGATGTTCAGAGAGAGATTTTAGTAAAGAAAGGTTTGGGTTTTACTCCCCCCATGTGGGAGATGTAGATGGTGTGCTTTAGCTGTTTCTCATCACCAAGCACCATCTTAGAAGTGTGGATTTTAGTTGGAGTTTCCAAAAAGCAGGAGCTCTCTGTCTCCTGTTATATATTTTTTTCAAAATTATTTCAGAAGGTCTATTAATTTTCTGTTTTATATGTCAGCTTGTCAACCTGACCTTTTGCTTTTGATCTTTTAATCCAGTTTTTGGAGACTTTCTTTGCGAGACTTTGGTGTGGACAGTCCACAGAAGATTGAGACATCCCTGGGGATAGTGAAATCAAGGGAAAAAAAGATTCTGATGGCGCTCTAATCACTCCTACAGGGGAAAGACCTGTTAGTGACCCGAGGAAGAAGAGTTTCAACTTTATAGGACCTGTTTTCTGCTGTCTCCTCTGTTGTGAGACAAAGAAGCTTTTCCACCCTTCCTGTCTCTGGTTTGTTTTTCCCCCCTTTTTGTAAAAGACTATTTTGTTCTATCCGGAGCTGAGTGCCCTTGGAACCAGGGAATCAGTTTCCCTTCTATTGGGAAGAGGAGTCTTTCACCTAGGAAGAACCTAAGGAGTAAAGGATTTCATCTAAGAAGTATATTCCTGTCCCTTACTAAAGGGAAGGGGCTGAAAGTATTCAAGAGCTATGTTTGCTGCTGACTCGAGTGTAATTCACTTGAGAGAAGAGTGCCCTTCTGGTTCTTCATAAGGAGAGGAGAATACTTTGAGATGACTTCAGGAAAGGTATGAGGATATGGACTTAACGTTCTGATAGATAAACAGGGATTAAATTCTAACCATCTCAAATGGGGAGATAGCTGTGACAAAAACTGGGTCTGTAAATGAGAAATGAACTACAGTATCTTCAATCTGAATAAACTAAGTAACTGGGAAAGAAAGAGATTAAGGGGGGTCATTCTCTAACACTATCACTAGCGTTAGAGAATGGCGGAGTTGCCCCAAGCTATCATTAGCTTGGGGCGGAGTCGGGGCAGAGTCGACCCCGGAAGAGGAGTCGTCGGGGTGGCACTGGGGGGCCGACGCTGCGGACACATCGCTGGCGGCGAAAGGTAAGATTCCTTATCGCTGCCAGTTTCGCGCTGAATAACTACACCTTTTATCGCAGGACCGCCCCCAGCTTCGCCCCCCGTTACCGCCGGATTCTCTAAGGCCTAAGTGTTAAAGAGTGTGCTTCCAGAGGAGAACTATATGCAGAAAAGGGGCCATCTCTCTTCCTATGTGCTCCTGAGTCCTGGGTGCAGTCTGAGGGATCCATCCTGCCCATGGGGTTACAAATAACTGCCCTTTCACCCTCTCAAGCCCAGTAAGATTTACAGTCTATGATTGGTAAAATATAATCTTCATAACAAAGACACTATGGATCAATATCAACCTAGGCAGAATCATCATGTTGTTTTTTTAGGTCAGCTTCCTTTTTTTCTCAGCTCATTTTTCCACTTGAATATCAAACTTCAGGCAAATCAATTTAATTCCATCTGCCTCAATATATCCAATTTTAATCATACAATAATAACTTAGTAACATAAACCCTGTCTTCAGGGTCCTTATAAAGATACTGCCTTGTACACTGCCTTGTATGCTCTCCAAAAAGCAATTATTGCAAACACTATAATTCTTGTCCCAACCCTTTCTGGAACGATTTGTGAAATACAAGATATCAAGTGAATGCCCTTGATCCTATGAGCCATTATCTACTGAGCACCAGTTCAATCAGAAGCAGTCAATCAACGTTTCAAGTATGCTAAGAATTTACTTTCTGCCTCTCTTCGGAAGATAATAGTAGACATCGGATTACATGGAAAAGAATTAAACATTAAGATTAAATTCATTATAAAAAAAAGTTACATACACATAACAAAACCCTCTTCAAAGTCCACATTCCTTGCAAGAAAATGAAAAGGTACCATCCGTGGAATCTACAATTTCAATCGCCCATAGGCCCATTCTGTGATTTTACTGTAGCACTCTCATCACAAGCTTTGGCAATACCTAATTTGTGTTGGTCTCAGATTTCCAGAAGGCTATCTGAAAGAAAGTCTTTCAATTCTAGGACTGGTAAAATTATTATTATTATTATTATTATTTATCTCCTGCCTTATCTATGTCAAATTATTACTTATAATTACAACAGCAAACAATCAAGCAAGAAACAAAGTTACAGTCATTAAGCCTGATTTTCCAAAGCATTTACACGCTTAAAACTGGGTTTCACATGTGTAAATGCACTTTACCTGTGTAAGTGGGCTTTTGAAAATTGCTATAATATATGCCATTGAATTGTCAGAAGGTTTTACCCATGTTAAGTGCTCTTTACGCAGGTAAATAGCTTTTGAAAATTACTACAATTGTATGTGACATTTACATGTGTCACTCCTTTGAAAATTCACCTGATTAATTTTTGTCATGTATAAGATTCAAATGAAATGACTTCACATTCAAACCAATTACCAGGTCAGTGTGCTGGCATCAATACTCAGATAATTTATAAAAGAATAAACTTGTGTAACTGAGCATCATTGATAACACACTGAACAGAATCCAAAAACCCATCACAGTCACAATAATCAGATAAAAGGATCCACAGAAACTGTGAAATATTGGCATTCATTTGGAATTTCATATTACATATCAAAACACATGGAGGGTAGATTTAAGTTTTACACACAGAAAATGTTACCACACTATTAATACTGAATAATTATTTCCACTGGGTTTGAGTTCAGTAAAATCTACCCATCTCCCTGAGATCAGCCAGAAAATTTGATCTGATTCCCCTCCCGCCATGGATTTCACAGGGGTCCCTTATGAACCTATGGCAATCTACACTGGATTTTTCCTTGGATCTGCCTTGCATTTTTACAGATCTAGTGAAGATTTTGACACAGCATCTCTCTTTTTAGAAGAGGTTGGGAGAAACGATTGCTCAGCCTAGAGTTTTTCCAGTTTCCTTAAATTGGTTCACAAACCTCTTTGTACATCAGTGTTTACAGCACGATGTAAATCGCTAGTTTGCATTCTCTGTATATTTCCTTTATTCCTGTTTGTTAACATTAAAAGGCAGAGTGCAATGCCTTGAAAAGTTCTCAGCTCCTTTCAGACCCCTCAATTCCTCGGGTTTACAGCCAGCCGTCTTTCTGTATTGAATTTGATGCATTAACAGTTGACACCTATTCATTTGTACTGATTGTACAGTGTCAAAAAGAAAATCCCTGCTAAATGAATATGGCCCCCACTCTATCCAAAGGTTTCCACAGAAGCATTTGTTTCTATCTGACTCAAGCATAGATTCACTCTCTAATGAAACATTAACTGCATTTGTGCTCTCCTAGTCAAACAAACAAGATAAGAAAAGATCTCTCATGCAAATCTACTGCATGTGTAAACAGTTCAAGCTTTGATTAAGGGTATATTTCAGCTGATCTCATCAAATACATGCTAAAAAATTATAGAATGTGTTCTCTGTCTCGATGTTAAAGGAAGTCCAAGAGGAATCAACACAAATATTGATGATTTGTTTTGAGTGAAGATACAAACATGGGAGCTGGAGCTTGTTAAAAACCAGAAAGAAGTAAGGCTGTTTGAATTGAAGAGAGCCAGAAACTGAAATCTGTACATGTTTATACATGCGTCTCATGAGCAGTATCATGTATCTCTCTCTCTCTCTGAGTACTCCAGTGAGCAAAATTCCCAAATTAAAAGGAGTCATGGGAACATTTCTGTGTACACTGGGGGGGGGAGTGGTTTCTTTAGTTTTCTTTTATATCACCAGTCATCAAACCCAAGGCATCCTCAACTCCATACAAATGTAATGTCAGTTTGAAGCCCACGAAGGCTACCCCCCCCCCCAGACACACACACAACTGAGTGACATTGTTCTAGTGCTGCTTGCAGGTACAGTAAATAAAAGGTACTTTATAAATCAAATGAGAAACCGAAAGTGCAATCAGGAACTCTTGGGTTGATTTTGATGCTGAATTGTCTGTACATCCTTAAGAATGACGCACATATTCCCTGATAATTGGGTTATCAAAATGCAATAAGTGTGCCTACTTTCAGGGCAGGAGTAGGCTACTGGTTAAATAGGCTACAAATCTCCCATAAGCCTCTTTACCCTCTATTGCCTCAGATACAACCTTTGACTGTAAGTCCTCTGGGGAGAGGGAGATATCTATAGTAGATGAATGTAACTGTGTTTGAAATATGAAAAGGAGGAATATTTTTTAAAAAATCACACATTAATACAAAGAAAAAAATTACATCGCAATGAAAGAAACAAGTCTTTTTTAATGAGCCATTGAAAATTATGATACTTTTTATTATATTGCCTAAGAATTCCTTCTAAATACATCTGCAATAAATTAGCAGTAATTTCATATAATGTCTGTAATTATTAAGAAGTACTTGCAGCCTAGGGATGTGCATGGCAACACTTTTTGTTTTGATTTTTTTGTTTGTTTATTTTTTGGACTTCATTTCATTTAATGTATATTTTGGTTTGGTTCATTTGCCAAAACCTATTAAAGAAAAAATTAAAAAAGAAAAGCAATGAAAGAAAAAGAACCTGCTCCTACCTCTTTTCTCACAATCCCCACATCCCATCTTACTCCTTTCACTCTGATCTCTAAATCAGTGCTTCCCAGCTCTGTCCTGGGGATCCCCCAGCCAGTCAGGTTTTCAGGATATCCACAATGAATATGCAAGAGAGAAAATTTGCATGCACTGCCTCCATAACATGCACATTTTCTCTCATGCATATTCATTGTGGATATCCTGAAAATCCGACTGGCTGCTAGACGCTCTGAAGTCAGGGGCAGTAGTGATCCCCGATTACTTCTGTCCCACTGGGTTCCTGTCAACAAATGGCACTGGCTGACCCTGAGACCAGTATCAGTGTGTTAAGCACAGAGGATCCCTAATGGTTGGAATATCAGAAGTGGTATAATCTGTGGTAACTTTTGTATTAACATTTCTGTAAAACAAAACTGAACCAGTCTCAGAGCCAGCCGGTACCATTATCTGACTGGGAGCTGGTTGGGGCAGGAGCAACTGGAGATCGCTCCTGTCCCTTTCTTCAGCTGTCCTGGGGAAGCACACGCCAGCAGCTGGCCAGTGCCAGTAGCTTGCTTCTGCTCCAGAGGAGTAGTAAGTAGAAAAACTAACAGATTAGGGTAGCTAGGTAGGTGTTAGGGATCGGGGTGGAGAGGGGAAAGGGAAGGAAGGTTAGACAGGGGGGTTAGGGAAGTTCCCTCCCTGTTCGCTCCTTAATTGGAGTGCACTGGGAGGGAACTGGGGGAGGCCCGATTGCATCACCGCATGTATTTAGGGAACATTTCCCCCCCCCCCCCCGCACATGCCGCCCGCACATGTGCGCGCGGCCATCAGATTTTATAACATGCGCTCGCCGGGAGCCATGCGCACATGGACATGCATGCGCTCCTTTTAAAATCAAGCCCTATGTGTCATGAACTAGCTCAAGAGCTTGCTGAATGGCTCGAGGGGACCTAGACAGGTGTATGGGGGAGGGTTACCTTTCAACAAAGGAAGTCTGGGGGCAGGAGGCGGTGGTTGGGTATCTATGAATGGGGGAGTGTGGAGATGTGTGGGTGTTACCACCAGTGGGTATGGTGTGCTGGTATTTGATAGACTCCAGATCTGAAATTACCACATTTTATTTGGGGCAGGAGGCGGTGGTTGGGTATCTATTCATGGGGGAGTTTGGAGATGTGTGGATGTTACCACCAGTGGGTATGGTGTGCTGGTATTTGATAGACTCCAGATCTGAAATTACCACATTTTATTTGGGGCAGGAGGCGGTGGTTGGGTATCTATTCATGGGGGAGTTTGGAGATGTGTGGATGTTACCACCAGTGGGTATGGTGTGCTGGTATTTGATAGACTCCAGATCTGAAATTACCACATTTTAATGAATATCGAGGAATGTTAAAACTAGGCATTTAACTGCATTTTCGTAACTAGACCCCTATGTTCTTTGTGCTTCTTCTGAAACGAATGCTTACTCTACAGTACCTATAACTCAGTAACCTATTAGAATACATTACTTTTCCAAGAGAGTTTGTTCATTATGATCAATGTGTTACAAACTAGAGGTGAAACATTAAACAACAATATTAATACTGCAGGAAAGTTTCCTCATATGCTAATTCATCCTCTGTACAATCTAAAACCAACAGAGTCCTCAGACAAAATTCAATACTTTAACTTTTACGGTGACAGTAATATGGAGAAATCAGATAGTAAAATAGGATGCACTGAAGTAGTACCCTTGAAAGCAGCTTTTCTTTTTTTCCTGTGTAGAATGAAAATCAACTGACTATATGAATTGGCATAAACAGATGCAGTAATACATAAATATCCATGAATAAATGATCCTTTAAAGCAAATTGGCCTCATATAGTATAGGTTGGTGGTGATCAAGATCTACCTTTGAAAATAACAATGAATGCTTGTGCAACTGTTCTCTTTGGCTCTGTCAACACTAAAGTAACAGCTGTAGCTACAAAGACTGATTCATCTGTGTATGAAGTTTGTCTTGTGTTGTAGTAGTATCACCACAAAAACTTATGTCTAACAGGTGCTGATTCCTACTCTTTTTTGTAGTTACAGATCTGCCTTTGCAAGTAAGGATTTAGCAGCTGCAGAATAGCCTGGACAATTTTGTGATCCAAAACATTTTTTCTGTTGATATTTGGTGATTGAATTTTTGAGCACATTGGGGCAGATTTTAAAACATACGCGCGCGGCATACATTTGTGCACGCAACCCGATGCGCACAAATATACGCCCGGTTTTATAACATGCGCGCGCAGTCACGCGCATGTTATAAAAACAGGTGTTGGCGCGCGCAAGGGGGTGCACAATTGTGCACCTTGCACGCGCTGAGCCGCGCTGCCTTCCTCCGATCCCTACCCCCACCAAACCTTCCCTTCCCTTCCCCTAACTCTCCTGCCCCAGCCCTAAGCTAAACCCCCCTAAAAAATTTATCTTACCCAGTTACACCTGCCTTGGGCAGGCGCAAGTTGCGCCTGCCGGCTGATGACCGACCCGAGATCCCGGGCGCAGCGGCAAAAGGCTGCTGTTCCTGGAGGCTCCAGCCCCACCCACACCCTGCCCCTTTTTTCAAGTCCCGGGACTTATACGCGTCCCGGGGCTTTAGGCCCAGCGCGCGTAACCCCCCTACACGCATAAATCCAGGAGGATTTACACTCGTAGGGCTTTGAAAATCTTCCCCATTATCTTTAGCCTGCTTGACTATCAGTCACCTAGACATCCATTCTAATTTTTCCCCCAGTGGAATGGCCTACTTTGGTTTAAAAATATTGTTTACTAATCCGGCCCTGGGTAGTTTTAGCCAACCCAGCGCTAAATGTATTTATTTATTTAAAAGGCTTGTTGCACACACACTTAACTGCTTGCGGCGGGTTACATACAATTAATTCATAATAATCTAAACACAAAGCAAGAACTAACTAAAAATGATCATCTGACATATCACTATCTGCAATAATCAACTATCAGCGCTGACCGATCAAAGTTAAATCATACCCTGGAAATCCTGCCTCTTTTTGTCTAGCTAAATTTTACATGGGGTATGATTTGCCAGAACAAAATTTAGCTGATCAGCTGAATGGGGAGGGGTGGGAAGAATATTTGGATCATCAAGGTTTGTCTGGTTTATTCCCAGAGTTAGCCAAACAAATCTTTTTAAAATATCAACCCCATAGTAAATGATGGCAGATAAAAGAACAAGTGGTCCATCTAGTCTTCCCAGTTGAGATTCTTCTTCTCTGGTTTTCTACTACTTTGGTTAGTTAAGCTCCCGTCCTCTTGTCTTTTACTGACTTCACACCCCTTCCTTCTTACCACTGCCTTCCATTATCTGTTCCAAGCAAACTGTGATTGGCCATATGCTAAAGTATATTAAGAAAGCAGGCACTCCAATATAAACTTTTAGAAAAATGAATTCAAACTTACATTACTGTGCCCTGTTAACAATGAGTTTCAGTCCAACAAATTGGTCCATCAAGACCCTGAAGAAAATCTGGTTTATTGGATTGAAAAGCACTTAGTAGATGTAGCTGAAGATATAGGAACCCAGAAGCTTACAAATGAGACATGCAAGATCAAAATACACATACAAAAATTGCATAATAGTCGATAACAGCAAATGAGTCTGCATAATATTTATAGAGGCAAATTTTTAATAAAAAATCCATACCCTGTATACGAGTTTCAGACATAGCATATAAGTTTTTGAAATCAATTTTTCTTTCTTGCATGCAAGCTTTTATGTGATAAAGAACCCTCCATAGTAACCATTTTCTAAATTAGACACAAAGGGTGGCATATTCAAAGCACGTTCAAAGCTCAATAGCCAGATAAGTAGGACTTACCCGGTTATCCAGTGGGCTGATGAATATCCAGGTATATTCAGTGGCCATAAGATAGCAGGATAAGTCATTTATCTAGATATCTTTTAGCTGCATAAAAAGTGGGTGGATCAAGGTGACACTACTTGTCCAGTTAACTTAAGAGCAACATTGCTCTTATCCGGTTAAGTTAATCAGATGTTAAACCAGCCACAGAGCTGGATAAAACTTATCCTGCTAAATAGCAATTTGTGCGCGGATATTCAGTGGCATATCCCTTGTAACAGCTGAATACGGCTGAATATTGAGCCCAAAATGGGAGAAAACATTAATGCATAGGCCCTAGGTACTATGGTTGAAGTTAATTACAAATCTACCTGTGAGTACCTGGATAAGCAGGGATCCATTAGGGAATACCAGGTGAATGGTTGGGGAAACCCTTTATCCAGCCAAGCAGGACAAATTCACAAACATGAATCCTGGTCATTCAGCCGACCATGTATTAACTGTACATACTAAAAACATTACGGAATTGGAATTTGAAAATAGATTCAAAGCTATGTGGCTAAAATTAAACATGACTAAAAATACAGAAAACTGACCTCATGCTGTAGTTTTACTTCTTAAGATCAATTTATTGTCTTTAAATATTAAAAGTGCCGGAAAGTGGAGCACTTTACTAATCTGCCAGCCATGACAAGGTTCGCAAACGCGTAAACTATAAAGCTAGGAAGGTACCAGAAAAAACAAAGTAAGTAATTTACTAAGACATTTTATTCATTTTGTGCCTTTGAAAGAAATAAAGCTTACCAAATCAGGCCTAAAGTCATTAGATACTTCTGTTATAATTTGGATTTTCTTAGACATCAGTTTGTGACCTGAATTTTTGTATTGGGCATGTAGCCCATTTCTTCCAGTTCACATTTTTTTTCAAAAATCACAAGACTTAAGGCTTATTACTATAAATCCAATTCTAGCTTCTAAAGAGAGGCAAAATGCAGCATGCTTTCAAGACATGTTTCCATATAAATGTTGCTCTCCTCCAAAAAAAAAGACCCAGGGTGGCTTACAACATAACAATCAAATACAATAGAATATACATCAAATATAATAGCATATAAAACAAATAAGAACATCAAAACAACATTATAAATATAATAATACATTGATCAACCAAAAACTATCCCTTCCCATTTACAAATACCACTTGGTGCACACAGTCTGTGCATTTGTGTCTTCTTATTGGGCTTTCACAGGTTGTATTCATTATTTCTGCTTTATAGAAATCTGAAAGGGGAATTTCCACAGACTAAAATCAAAGTATGAAGCACAAACAGAATTAGAAATCCAAGTAGCAAGGCAGAAAAAACCCGCTTCTGCTCCTGATACTGCCATGTCAATAGACATCTCTCCATACCTTACTACAACTTGTAGGTGAACATGCTATATTTTAAGCAAGTGCCTGTGAAGGGATATATAGGAGAAAACCTCAGAAAACCTTAAAGGACCAACTGCAGAGATCGGGCTCAGCCTACCTTAAACCCGATACCAGCAGGAATCCTGGTCTTGGCTGGCTCCTGAGCCAGGCCAGAGAAGGGTAGAGAATCCCCAGAGGAGAGAAGGAAGCCTAGAGAAGGCTAGCGCTGCTCAGGTTTGTCGTGCATTGTGAACTTTGCTTTGAAACTGCTAAGGTAAGCAGGACTGTTTCTATTTTTATTATTCTGTCTGTAATCAATAAAAGTTTATGAGAGAATCCTGAGAGGAATCCTCCGCTGATAACCAGCTCTCCAGAATTCAGCTTGGTTCTGACCTCTGGCAGCCAAAAGACAGCTCACAGTTTCACAGTGCCCTTTTACAATTATGTTTTCTGCAAGGCTCATCGTTTATAGGAAGCTAGATGTGTGTCTAATGCCACTGGTTAACAAAGGGCATATGCAAAGAGTTCCGAATCAATAGTGTTATGCAAATATGAATGACTGAATAGATTTGTGTAGCTGAAAAACCAGAATGCAAGTGCCATTCCTGAATGCTTTGTTTCAGGATTCTAAACTATAGAGAGGCTGCAATAAATGCAGAAAAATGATAAAAGGATCCTGAGCAAACCAGTGAAGTTTAGTGTCTTCTTTGAGGGGCTGAATGAGTGGATAGACTGGCCAGTGCGAAGCAGAGAACAGCTTGCACTGCAACTATTTTGTTATTTGAGTCAACCAAAATCATTTTGGTTTCTGGAAGGCAAATGGTAGGACAATATTCTGAGTTGTGACTGTTATTAAAGGAAATATATGACAAAAGAAAGAAATATTCTTTGTGGCCTGAAATAAAAAATATTTGGAGTAAGGAGACATATCCACAAACACCCACTGACCTAAATTCACACATGCCTTTTATTCACCTAAACAACCATCAGATTCAAATATATTTACTGCAGAGCACTGCAGGAGCCGTACAGTTTATAATTACTTCCTTTGAAAGTGATTTTTATACTTATAAACCTTTTTTTTTTATCTGGAGAAAAATAAGAAGGAAAATATAATTGCTAACCTTTCCAAAGGATAGCTGCAATCAGGGGCAGTAGACAGTCCCTTGCACAAGAAGCCTTACAATCTATGATGGGGAGACATTCAATAAGCTGCCATATTTTCCTTGAGGGAAAATACCAAGGTTTGCAGTACTTTCCTATGGGGAAAAATACAGCAATAATGAAATCCCCCAAACAACATGTGATGGTGGCCCCGGGATTGGGGCTGCCATCCCTTAAAGGGGCTAATGGCCCTGAGGAAGCCCCCTTCCAAGAGTACTGTAAAACCCCGGGGGACTGCATAGACTCCCTGTCCAAACCCCCCCCCCACCCCCACCAGCTGTCCTTGCAAGCGGCCCATATTTGAAAATTTAAAAAGAAGTTTTGCTACTTGAAGAAAGTTATTAGTCAAATTGACTTAGGGAATAGCCACTGCTTATTACCGGCATTAGTAGCATGAGATTAATTGGGTACTTGTCAGTTTCTTAAAGCCTGGATTGGCCACTGTTGGAAACAGGATGCTGGGCTTGATGGACGCTTGGTCTGACCCAGTATGGCATGTTCTCAAGCCCGGCCTCCACCCCCCCAGATCCCCCTTTACTTGTAAAAGTGGCATTGGTGGTCTAGTGTGGGCCCAGAGCATACCCTAGACTCCAGGAGTGGAGGCAGTTATTTTTCAAAATGGCGCCACCCGGCCTTTGCCCCATCATGTGAAGGTGCAAAGGCTGGGTGATGGGGCAAAGGCTGGGTGGTGGCCATTTTGAAAAAAAAAAGCTGCAGCTAGGCCCATTTCCCAAAATGGTGCCAACTGCACCTAGGGCTAGGGGGCACCACAGGCACTTCCCTTAATCACCAGTGCTGTATTTAAGATAAGGGTTCTGGGAGGGGAGTCTGGTGGGTTCTGGGGAAAGTAGGCCACTATACCACTGTTCATTTTGAACAGTTGGGGGCTGGGGGTGGGAGGGTAAAGGGGCGCCACTACAGCTATTTTATTTTAATGGAAAGGGAAGGGGCTGGGGGTGAGTGGCTAACTCTTGAGGGCTTAATCTATATAGATGGGTTTGGGCAAGGGGAGGGGTCATCGTCATGTGCCACATTTCTTCTTTTTTGTTTTACTTTTTCTTATGGGCCATTCAATTGGTGGCCCTGGGGTGGGGAAGGGGGTCTAGTAAGATACCTGGTGACTTTTGGGGACTGTTGGTTTGAGCAGTAGGGCCCTGTAAGTCAATGGTGGTCCCCCATGTTGGGGGCCACCATCATGCTTTGTAGCAGCCTCTGCTTCATTGCTCTGTCTCAAAGACTTTTGACACAAGAGACAACAATGCAGCGATACAGCCACAATACTTTGTTAGGGTGGGGCAAAATATTGTGGACCCCCCCATGATATTGGTCCCTTCCTGAGATAAAATGTAGCACCTTAAGAAATCCAGGCCTTTGTTGTACCTGAGGCATCATTAAATCACACAATCCACTCTCATGATACACTGCCTATAGGACCGGAGGGATGTTACAAGACATATATTGCACTATCATTCAGCATATCTACATTAGCATGTATCACACAGCCAAAATGACAACTTATAGCACTAAAGTAATTTCTGTAAGAAGTTATTGCACACATTCATACCATAGCCTTTCTCCACAAAGAACATTTAATGATGGATATAGTGGCCTAGTTTTATAGGTCCGGTCATCTATTAAGGCAAATCCTATGCTGTAGGAGCACATTTGTGGTTATGATCCTTGTCATGGAGTTCTGCTGTGTAGGTATAGAAGTGAATTATCATTGATGTAGCATCATGAAGGAAGTAAAGTTGGGCTATGTAACTACTGTGGTAACTTTTTTGTCATATGTTAATAAATCATAATGGTCTGGTTATTAACTTGGTTTCTGCACCAACCTGCTAACCTTCCAAAGTGCTATAATAAAGTCAATTGGCTCAGCAGAGTAGTTATTGGGACCTTATTCAATCTTCTTAGAAGGCGCTTTTACCCTTAAAGCCATAGTGGAGATTTTCTGCCCATCTCTTGCCAAAGTATGCTAAGTGTTTATGGTGTGCTACATGTAAAAAGTATCCTCTGCTTTGGCTGGAGAAAGATCCTATAAAGACACAGGAAAGAGGAGGTGGAACCTTAATGCACAGCAATGTCATCTCAAGACAATCATATTGTGAATCAGTACTTCACTTAATCCTATCAAGTAAGTTGACATTATATAGAGTGAAACTGTTATCCTTTGATTACAGGTTTGGGTATGTCAGATTGCATTTTTATTCAAGTTATGAAGTTTTAAATAAACTTCTGTGTTGTGTGTTTTCTGTCATGGAATGTTGAAGACTGAGAAAGACTTTGTATTGTATTGAATTGTGGATTTAATTACTCACCATTCCATATCCAAGCTCAGGACAAGTTACAAATTATATAGAGTTGATAGTTCCCTTTGCCAGAAAGCTTACAATCAGGGTTTGTACCTATGCAATGGAAGATGCAATGACTTGCTTGTAAAGGAGTGACCCTAAAACCCCTCCTTAATCTGTGCGGGACCAGGCATCTAGCCTGGTCGATGTTAAATGCCAAAGAGAGAGAGAGAGTGCTCTATGGGCAAGACCCTGCTGTGCAGGAATAAGGGTGTGGGCCCAACTGGGAAGAGACAGCCCCTGCGTCTTCAGGAGAAGGCAGCTCCTGACACATCTCTGTCCTAAAGTGAAGCTGTGAGGTATTACTGCTGGAGGTAAGCAGATGACATGGTGAAGTTGTTGTGTTATGATCAAATGGAATCTTTTAAGAAAACAAAAAGGCTGGAGTTAGTGTGGCACATATCTCCAGCCTAAGAAGTTTGCTTGGCTATCCCACATAGCCCAAGGTCACAAGGAATATTAGTAGGAGTAACAGAATTTGAACTCTAGCTTCACTAGTTCTCAGTCTGCTGCTCCAACTACTAGGTTACTCTTCCACTGCGGAGTAGTATGCCTGACTGCGCTTTGTACGGAAAATGAGCAAATCTTTTCCCATACTCTCCTAGTCTTCCTTGCCAAAGATTTGCAGTGGTGGCTGGTAAGTCACAAAATAAGTGGTGCAACAGGTTGGGATCTCTTCCATTACCCTCTGTGTTGCTGCTTCTGTTCCTTTCTCACTTTCCCCAGCAGCAGCAGCAGCATGGGTTCTGCTGCTCCCAGCTGGGAAAAAGCAGATTTAGATTCAGATAACCTTATTGGCATGACAATTTTACATGAATAAAATAAAAAGGGAGGAAAAGAAGGGAAAAATAGCAGATTGGAAATAAGTCAAGTAAAGGTACAGGTTATGGAAACTACAGCATCAGGGACATGTCTTAGGTTTTGGCTATTGTCTATATTGCTCTGTAAGGTTTCATTTCTGGCCTGATAGTGGGATAACAATTATTTTACTGCAATAGCCGCTATTTCTCCTTTTTCCTCCAGAACTAAATGAGCATTCTCCTTGCATATTCTTTTGATGGAAGTCTTGGATTTTTTCTGTCAGCTTTAGGAAATGTGCATCTCTGATCTCTTTGTATTTTTGTACGGCAGAGGAGGAAATGCATTTCTGTTTCTAATTCTCCAGAATTGCATTGCATACTGGAGAACCTCTTGGAGTTTCCAGTTTAGTTTTTGACTGCATCTTTCTATTTCTAGTCTGTGGTCACATTCTGTATTGGTGAGGGTCTGCTTGTGTTTTGCATTTGTGACTGAGGTGAAGTATTCTGCTAGCTTGTATTTTCTGTATAGGGATATGTAGCAATCTCTGGCAGTTTCATTTTTAGGCATTCTAGCTGGGATCTCTCCCTCCTCCACTGAAACTGATCTCTGCCTAGTAATATCTTCTTTTGCTCATTCTATTATTCTAACATCATAATAACTCCCAAAAGCTAATCAAGAAAAATATTGTTAGTCCAATAAAAAGATATCACCTTGTATATTTCTATTTGTTCATCTTTATTTCTGCGCTTCACAGCAAATGTTTAAGCACAGAGTGACTTAGCAGGTCATTCCTGGGGGTTTCATTTCAGCAAGGCTCTTATTGGACAAAGGACTTCTGTCATCTATGGGGGCTCCATCCCCTCTACTCCATGCCAGCTGTACAAAGAGCAACTCAGGGAGTGCACATCCCTGCCACTTCAAGGACAGAGGGGCAGATCTAGAAAAAATTCAAGCTACTGTGCAAAAGAGCTGGTCCTTCCTTTAATAAGAACATAAGATATGCCATACTGGGTCAGAACAAGAGTCCATCAAGCCCAGCATCCTGTCTCCAACAGCAGCCAATCCAGGCCATAAGAACCTGGCAAGTTCCAAAACATTAAATAAATCTCAAGCTACTATTCCTTATTGATTAATAACAGTTTATGGACTTCTCCTCTAGGAACTTAAGAAGAACGAAGATCTTGGTGGTGCGATTTCACAATTACACCTTAATATTAACTACCACATTTTGCTCTGTATAGTGCATTTCTCCACTGCAAGTGCTCAGAATAGCAAAAAGCAGACATATGTTGTGTGTTGTTTCTGTACTGTTTGTGAGAAAGCAGGCATGTATTGGTCCTCCTTGATGTGCACTGCAACTGGTAAGGCACTAAGTACAAAGAAAAGTGCGCAAAGGGAATAAGACATTTTCCCCAATTTTTATTCTGTATGCATGTAAGCCTTTCCTAACTCCTGCACAGCATTGCCTTCACCTTCCTTCTAATTATGGCAATGTTTCATTTTCCAGCAAACGCAGACAATAGGGTGGACAGAAGACAGCGATGCACAGAGAGATGAGACACACAATCTCAGGGTGTAACGCTGATGCACTTTAGATTTCTTCTCAAAGAAAACAGTCAGCCCAATAGTGTTATTGCACTGTTCCCATGTTTAATCAATCTCGAAGGTTCAAACAGAAAGATGATAGGCAGTTCCCCGATACGAACCGCGTTTGCTTTTCCTGTGACATTTCTGTAAGCACTGTTGAATCTTCCCTGTCAGGTTTTCATGGTACATTCTGTTAATTTCATTGATTATCACTTTTTCTGTATGCTGTTTATAGCCTTATATTAGGTTCTGTCATTGATGTTTTTATTTGATTTCAATTTGTTCCTCCTGAGGCAGCAGCCTCAAGGTAAAACAAGGTCCGTGACGGGAGACTGCTCATCGGCGCAGCCTTGTGCTGCAGCTCCTATCTCCTGTGTCGGCCCCTGATGCTGGCTGATACGCCGCCTTGCCTTTCTGCGCGACTGGAGAGCCGCCGTCACTGCCGCATCTTCCTGCAGCCTGGATCACCTCCGACACTGCTGTCTCCTTCCTGTGCGGTCTCTCTCCTGCCAGCGCTCTTCCTATGTGCACGTGTGCCACAGCCTCGCATTTAAAGGGCCTGCAACGGAAAATGCCGCAGTGCCTGACAATGATGTCATCGCATGGCAGCCCTATAAAAGGGCTTTTTACTCAGTTCCTCGTTGCCTTTGCAAAGGTCTGCTATAAGAACATGTTCTTATATTCTTATAGCTGTGTTTAAAAAAGGATTGGATAAGTTCTTGGAGGAGAAATCCATTACTAGCTATTAAGTTGACTTAGAAAATAGCCACTGCTATTACTAGCAACGGTAACATGGAATAGACTTAGTTTTTGGGTACTTGCCAGGTTCTTATGGCCTGGATTGGCCACTGTGGTCCATTCATCCAGGGCTTGATGGACCCTTGGTCTGACCCAGTATGGCATGTTCTTCTTATGTGTTTTCCTGAGGGTTTTGTTTTTGCCTACGACCCGCAAGAGGCACCTGCATTCAGATTTTTGTTCCAGTTCTTTAGCCTTGATTCAAGCCATGTCTTTGTCCAAGTACTGCAGCCATGTCTTCATCCAGCTTGTTCTGAATGGTTCACCTCAGTACCATAATCAGTATCTCCAGATCCTGTGTCTGCCCCTCGAGTCCCTGTTGGTAAGGGATTACCTAGGTCCCCTCCAGAGCCAAAGAGAAGAGACTGGAGGGAGGGGCTTTGAGGAAGGGGTACTGTTGTGATTCTGCTTGCGGGAGGGCCTCGTGAGCAGCTCACTCACCTCCAGGTGAGGCTTTGTGCTGCCACTCCTGTCTCTTGTGCTGGCTCCCGATGCCAGCTGAATGCCACCTTGCCTTTCTGCATGGCTGGAGAGCCGCTGCTGCTGCCTTTTCCATGTGGCGCTGAGATGTCGCCGCATCTTCCTTGGGCTTGGATCACCTCCGATGCTTCCGTATGCTTCCTGTGCAGTCTCTCTCCTGCCAGTGCTCTCCCTAGGCGTGTGTGCATGCCACAGACCCGCATTTAAAGAGCTTGCAGTGGGAAATGCCCCGGTGCTGCCCGATGTTGTCATCTCATGGAAGCCCTATAAAAGGGCTCTTCAATCAATTCCTAATTGCCTTTGGAAAGGTCTGCTAGCGCTTTCAAGGACCTCCATGTTGCTTGTTCAATGTTCCTGATCTCTCATCAGTTCCTGGTTCTTGTCTTCAGCATCTTCATTCCTGTGTCCAAGTCTTCATTCCTGCATTCCACATCTTGTTCCTGATTCCAAATATTTGTCCTGTCCAGAGTCTGCCTTGCTGGTTCAAGTCTTCAGAAGGCCATCCCTGGTTCCTGAGTCTGAGTTCTGACCTCCTGAGTCTGAGTTCCCGAGTCTGAGTTCCGAATTGCTAAGTTCTTGTTTCAGCTTCCACCTTGTTCTTAAGTCCAGTGCCTGCACCACTATTGTTGCGGTCCACGATCAGCCATGGGTTGTGTAGGGTGTGCAGCGGTGCTGGACCTCCTCAGAGCTTTCGTCGTGTCCAAGTCCTGGTGCCAAGTCATGAGTCTGCACCGCCTTTGGCATGGTCCACAGCCAGCCCACGTGCTGTGCAGAGTATGCTGCAGCACAGGGTCTCCCAGAGCTTCATCTAGTTCCAAGTCTTCAGTGCCTTTGTCTAGTTCCAATTCTTCAGTGCCTTTGTCTTGTCCACATCTACAGAGTTATCTTCAGTTCTCACCTTTGTCTGTTCGACGCTCAAGCCATTCCCAAACGGTAAGTCCAAAAGAGCTTTTGGAATGGAATGTCTTGGAAATCACATCTGAGAAGAATGCTGGTTGTAGACAAAAGCACATATTACACTGATTCAGGAAACTCCTGCATATGAGGATTGTCAAAGACGGAGCAAACTAAGGTGAGGAAGCCAGGCAAATCTCGAAGAACTGGGTCTGCTCGCTCCCACAGTGGTGATGCCCAGGCCAAGGCCTTACCGTCCAGGAGTGACAGGATGTATGTTGTCTTGGAAATCACATCTGAGAAGAATGCTGGTTGTAGACAAAAGCACATATTACACTGATTCAGGAAACTCCTGCATATGAGGGTCTCCTGAGAAACATGGGGGTGCCGGCAGGAGCATGGTAGGCCGGTGAATAGGCGTGTGTGTAGCAGGAGTAGGTTTGGCAGACGTCGAGGCGGAGTCCAACCTAATACTCAAGTCATCTATGACTGCTGCCAGAGTTTCCAAGAATTTTTGTTGTTCAGAAATTCATTGTGCCAGGCCAGGAATGGCGCCAAGACCTCTGCCGGGTCCATGGACTTGGCAATCTGTTAGAACTCGTGGGTTAGTGGACCCTTCACCCGAGGTGAGAAATGGTACTGCCCACGGGGAGAAACCCCACTGGGCCTCACTGTCGGGAGGCGAGGTCAGCAGCAAGAAGTGACAAAGCCCAGAGAGTACGGAGAGAGGAATGTGGCTACAATTGCCAGAGTAGTCCCCCTAGTGGCGAGGAGCTGGACAGCCTCCAAGGCACAGGGATGCAAGCTGAGTATGGAGGAGTGCAGAGAGAGAGCGACCCCAGAGGCGGAGCCACGGAGAGCATCAGCACGTGAGGTTTGACGTAGGCTACATGAGGAGCGGGGAAGCCCAGGGGTCTTCTGGCAAGGAGAGAGAGAACTACCCTGAGGAATGGAGGAGTGCAGTACAGTCACTAAGATACAGCAGCACGAAAGGAACTCGATGCCAAGTTGATTAGGGCAAGTTATTCGCATACACACTCCGCAACGAAACTTGCACTCAGCAGGAAAAGGTCTTCTTTCAATTCCCTCTATTGCCACTGCCAAACTTACCGCTGTTAGGGAAAAAGCTGTTTCATTAGCACTTTCTCCAGAGCTACTATACCTTTTTTGAGATGTGGCGACCAGAATTTCACACAGTATTCAATATGCGATCTCACTATGGAGCGAAACAGAGGCATTATGACATCCACTGTTTTATTTGCCATTCCTTTCCTAATAATTCCTAACATTCGGTTTGCTTTTTTGACTGCCACAGCACATTGAGCCAACAATTTCAACGTATTATCCACTGTGGGGGTCATTTTCAAAGGAGTTACGCATGTAAATGTGACATACTATCGTAGCAATTTTCAAAAGCTATTTACTCGAGTAAAGTGCACTTACTTGAGTAAATCCTATGGACAATTCAATGGCATATATTGTAGCAATTTTGAAAAGCCCACTTACTTGAGTAAAGTGTATTTACTCGAGCAAAAACCAGTTTTGCTCGAGTAAATGCTTTTTAAAATCTACCCCTATGTCACTAGATCTCTTTCTTGGGTGGTAACTCCTAGGATAGAACTTAACATCGTGTAACTACAGCATGGGTTATTTTTCCCTATATGCATCACCTTGCACTTGTCCACATTAAATTTCATCTGCCATTTGGAAACCCAATCTTCCAGTCTTACAAGGTCCTCCTGCAATTTATTACAATTCGCTTGAGATTTAACTACTCTGCATAATTTTGTATCATCCGCAAATGTTATCACATCACTTGTCGTACCCCTTTCCAGATCATTTATAAATATATTAAAAAGCACTCCACTGTTTACCTTTTTCCATTGTGAAAACAGACTATTTAATCCTACTCTCTGTTTCCTGCCTTTTAACCAGTTTGCAATCTACAAAAGGGCATCACCTCCTATCTCATGACTTTTAGTTTTCTTACAAGTCTCTCATGAGGGACTTTGTCGAACGTCTTCTGAAAATCCAAATACACCACATCTACCAGTTCACCTTTGTCCACATGTTTATTCAATCCTTCAAACAAATTTAGGAGATTTGTGAGGCAAGACTTACCTTGGGTAAATCCATGCTGGCCGTGTTCCATTAAACCATGTCTATCTAAATGTTTTGTGGTTTTATTCTTTATAACAGTTCCACAATTTTTCCCGGCACTGAAATCAGGCTAACTGGCCTATAGTTTTTCCAGTCACCCCAGGAGCCCTTTTAAATATCGGGGTTACATTGGCCACCTTCCAATCTTCACGTACAACAGATGATTTTAATGATAAGTTAAAAATGAATTAAAATAGGTTTGAAATTTCAATTTTTAGTTCTTTCAGAACCCTGGGGTGTATACCAACCAGTCCAGGTGATTTACTACTCTTCCAGGTGATTTACTACTACTACTCTGGCCTACCACACCTTCCATATTCACCGTGATTTGGTTCAGTTCTTCTGAATCATCACCCTGACTTCTCTTATATTGTTATGTCCGTCGGTCTTCGAAGGCTTCGCCCCGCCTACCTCTCTCTACTTGCGGCTCCTCCCGCACACCTTGGACTGATGGCCGCAGTGGTGTCTGCTTGCTGTTATCTCTGATGTCCCCGGACCGGCTTTGCTGCTGCCTCCCATCATTCTCCTTCAAGGTACCTGGGCGCGCGCGCACACGCTGCCCTCAGCTTTAACTTCACGATGGCGCGAACCTCAGGGGCGTCCCCCTATTCTGACATCACGACTCCAGGGTATATCTGCCTACAGTATTTGCTAGCTCATTGAGTTAGCAACAGGATTTGTACAGATGGGATTCACTCTCCGTTCCTAAACTACTCTGCCACTCCAGCTCTTTCTGGAACTCGTACTACCCTTCGGGGTCGCTAACGGGGTACCCGCTCTTCGGGGGCCTCTCTGCTTCTTTCAGGTGCTATCAGGAAATCGGTACTCGCTCCTTGAGGGCCCATGTTCCCTGTGTCGCTGCCTGCTACTTCTACCCTTCTACTTGGAAGAACTAACTTACAGTCACCATCAGTGAGTACAGAAAACATCTCTCTCTACAGTACTGCTTTACCAGAACCAGGTACCCGCTCCTCGAGGGCCTGCCCTCTGAATGGTGCAAGACCTCTCATCTAGTGGAATCTCTGCTACTGCTAGTGAGTACAACACCACTGAGTCTCTCTGCACTAAGGGATCAGGTACTCGCTCCTAGAGGGCCTGCTCTTCCAGTCTCGGAGCTCTCCTACTCTATTTGGGACTCTGAATGCTAATCTTATTGTGTACTCATAACTCTCAGTCTTTTTCCACTCCAGCACTGCTCTACAGAGGATCCGCTGTTCCAGCGTTCTGTGAGAGACGTGCCCAGCCGGGCTCTACAACCACTACTCACTACTGCCACCTCTGGTGGTTCCATAAACTGTTTAATAAAAGATTAAAATGTATTTATTTATTATTTATTTATAACTTTTATATACCGAGGTTCAATTAACAAGATTAATTATCACTTCGGTTTACATTACAACCAGCAAAAACAACAGAGACAGAGTCTTGTTTTACAATGAACAGGGAAGAAAATAACCTGGATAACATAAAATAGGTAAAAGCAGGTATAGGGACCAGGGTCAGTATAACTTGAGCGAAAGCAGGGTAATTATATAGGGGAGTACTATGATGGCCTCATAAGGGAGAAGTGAACTACTGATGCGGACTAAAATGAAGGCGGAGTGGTTATGGGAAAGCTTGTTCAAACAACAAAGTCTTAAGTCTCTTCTTGAAGGAGATTGGACATTGTTCACTACCCACAAACCTCCGACTTGAGCCTTGTACCATCAAATTAAAAAATAAATTAAAAACTTGGCTCTTCAAACAGGCTTACCCAGAATAGATCCCCTGCTTTCAACCCTTTGTTGCATCAGTACTTGATCTGAACCCATGTATAAAGTTATGCTCCATCTTTTACTTGTTAGTTTTACATAGGATGTTGCCCTTGCTTGCCAGTTTCAGCTACTTCCCCTTTTGTTTCTGTAGTCCCATCCCTTGTACCTGTTTGATGTAATTTCCACCTTCAGTTCCAATGTAAACTGGTATGATGGACTACTAATACTAATACTAATAAAAAAAAAGCATTAAATAAAATAAATAAACATGCTGTGGTTAGCTAGTTGTCCAGGTACAGGAAACTTGAATCCCTTAACAGATGTGTGTTGCTATCACTACAAGGCATTGGTAAAGGCTTTCAGGGCTGCCAAAAGGCCAAACAGAAGTAGCCTGTATTAGTAATGTATTTGTCTGTCTGGAGTTCAGCCTGACACTGTGGTCCCTCATGGGACTGCCCCCCTGGGCGTGGTCAGCTGCCACAGTGTCCAAGGATCCACCCAAACACTATTAACCATAACATATATCTATAGTTTTTGGGTGGTGATAGGAGGCTGGAGCAAGTGGTGGAGGGTGTGGATACACTGGTCAAGGTCTGGGTCAACTGGTGGAGATCTCTGCAAACAATTATTTTCATAAGCAAGATACGTGCATGTATCAGCCAGCTTTATGAAATACCTGCCTCCTTACATAAATTGAGGGTTTTTATGTGCACATATTATAATTCTTTAATAGGTAAAATACATGTGTGTATGTTTATAAAATAGATGTACAAACTATGTGGATCCTTGCATTCCAAAAATGTGCATGTACTGAAACATGCACACATTTTTGGGGCAGTGATATGCAGTATTTTATAATCTGTGCAGTTGCCATGGCATAGTATATCAGATACAGGTGTAATTTTAGGTGCACCTGAGTTTCGTTTGGCGGCTCATGGGACTGCTCCACAAGCTGCTTCACTCACCCTGACACCGCCAGCACCGCTCCATGGCCTGGACACCACTAGCTGCTGACTGCCGCTGAAAGTGGCATGGGATTCCACCATGATGCACCACCCCCGACTCTCCCTAGGTGTGCACACGCACCCAAAGTCCTATCTTTAAAGAGCCCATGGCAGGAAAGGGTATTTGGCGCCTCCTGTTGACATCAGGCTATATAAGGCTTTTCGGAGGACTAGGAGATACCTCAGCAATGGGTCTTATGCCTTTGCAGTAAGCATTTCTTCAGCCCAGCCCAGCCTTGTCTTCTCTCTCCAGCTTGCCCTGCCTCGTCTTGTCCATCCCAGCCTTGCCTCATCTCATCCAGCCTGCACTGCTATGTTAGTCCCTCTTGCCACATTCCTGTCTTCTCCTCAGACTGACTTATGGATCTGACCCTTGCCTAGACATTGACCACTCTCACTTGCTGCCTGCCATTGACCCTTGACTGGATATTGACCACTCTCTCTTGCTACCTGCCACTGACCCTTGCCTGGATATTGACCACTTTCTCTTGCTACCTGCCACTGACCCTTGCCTGGCCCTGGACTCTCTTCCACTCTATACCCTGAGAGACCCTCACCTAAGTCTTGCTGGCCCCCAGAACCCAAGGGCTCAACCTGCGGAGAAAGTGGCCAGTAAAGGTGAAGCTGGTGACCAGTCTCACCCCAGGGTCCATCTGCCAGCTGTTGGTGTGAGAGCCTTGGGGGGGGGGGGGGGGTTTCACTCCCTAGTTTGTGCCAACCGCACCGCAACAACAAGGGTCCATTTCCATTATAACCTGTTTATGCGTGTATGTGCTGAGCTAGGCATGCTATTGAAAATTACCCTCTAAATTTTCCTCAGCTACAAATTGAGTGAATTGATCACCAGTGCATCTAAGGTTATACCCTACTACAGCTATTGATGTAGACACATACTTTAGCATTATCTGAGAACGCAGTCATAGGATAAGCAAAGCTGTATCAGATTGATTGCTCTGCTGTTCTACCATGAAACCACTATGGCGTTTGTGCCATTGCCAGTATTTGAATGAATTCAAATCTGAGTCATGAGAATTCATCACGGGAAGATTGTAGTAACTGACCTAATTTAAGTATATCAAGCAACTGTAAACATTATCTTTGTAACATACAATAGCATCAGTACTTAAGCGAAACATAAAGGAAACATGATTTGCTTTATAGGGTTCCTCCCCATCTTAAGATGGGGTGGTGGCAGAAGGGGAGGAAAGACATGCTGGAGGTGAAATATTCTTAAGGCTGAAGCATCGACCCCCCCATTTACATTTACTCCAGCATAATAGAGGATTGCCAGAAAACAATGGCTCTTTTGACTCCCCTGTGCTTTAGTAATGAATAGCAATGGCAAGAAAATTGTGAGTCATGATTGTGATTAAAATGCCCATCTGTTATCTGGGTGTTAACAGATGGTTAGGATGTTCCTGACCTCAGCTCTAGGTGATCGAAAACACAATCCAGGATAATCACAATGAAAATAACAAAGCCCATAACTTTACTTTCCTTGATCATCAAAAGAACGCATGCTATTTCCCCCCTCTGCTTCCCGATAAACCGCAGGTGCACAGAATGCAGTGTGCATGCTCTACTCTTGCTATTTTTTAGTGAGGAACTATCTGCCTACTTTCCAGTTGACAATTACCTACAAAGTAGAAGGCGTTAAAAGTACACATATTCTGTGCCATCGTGCAGACTATTAAAATTTCCCCAAAATACCTAAACCATGATATACGTTTTGTCTTCATGTCTGTTCAGCTAAACTATATATATATATCTTTTTTCCAGCCTAAGAAGGCCTTTCCATCAGTTTAAAACTTTGATAGACATCTAGTAGCACTTGCCCATAATCCCTCTGTAAATGGAGTAAAGGTGTGGAATGACAGCATTTTCAATAATAATGCACCAGTTGATGGGGGAGGGGGGGGGGCAGGGCGGGCGCAGTTTATAGGTCGTATTAGAAAAAATTGTCATGTACCCCTGAAAAATGCATATGCATATAGAACACATGGTACAAGACACAAAAAGTAGTGGAATTGTCACAAGTTTGAAACCTATGAGCTGTAGCACTAGTCATCACTGCATCAGCCATAGCACTGTCCATTCATGCACCTTTCATATACATTCATAATGCAATTAACTTAAAGAATACAAAAACATTTTATCTAAAATGTAAGTACATCTTATTCACTCACTTCATGGTTGGATCAGAAAACTCAGGCTGCAACTCTTAAGAAGTTGCCTTTGGCGATGTAAATATCAATGGGTACTTGATGTATGTAGGGGGATGTGATTGTCTATGGAGGGAAGGGGGAGAAGGGGAAAGAAGCACATTATTTTTAAATAGCGCTAGTGCGTGCAAGTTTCAATTCTTGCTAATTCAACCCTTTTTTGTTTCCCATATTCCTGAAATCCTCATTTTGTCTAGTTTCAGAAAATATAACTTGTAGCAGAATACTATATTGTCCAAATACTGCACCAAAGAAACAGAGGGAAACGACAACCTTAATGTGACCTATTACTTACCATCTGCATTGTCTGCTACTGTCAAAGCTGAAGAATGAGGTATGCAAGTAGAACTTGTATTTTCTAAAACCTCACAAAATAGATTTCAAAAGCAGATGGAATATTTTCCTTACCAAAGTTATTTTTATCCATACTCCCTAATGAATTGGAAATATAAAGCTTAAAATTGAGTGATCCTGCTTAGTTTGGGAGTGCAAGGGGCAGGGAGTTCAAACTGGTAGAGAGGCGAGAAGGGGAAACTTTCTCTCCCCAACCTGATACTGGTATGGATTAGCTTTCTCTCCCCCACCCCACCCCACCCCCACACACACACCCCACACACACCCACACACACCTGGAGCAGTTACCCATTCTATTTTTTCAGCCTTTCCTCTAGATTTTTCCACCCTGCTATCATCTTTTTTTGCTTATGTCATTCCTTGGTCCCATTTCTTTTGTTTACCTTTTCATCATGTTTCTCTTTATCCTGCCTACATTCTTTCATTCTCCTTTCCTCTCACATATACCCCCATCCTCCTCTCCTTCTCACTCACATCCCACCTCTCCCATACAGCTCTCCTCCTGTCACACATCCCTAATCTCTTTACTTCTACCCTTCCTTCCTTAACTCTCTCCTCCATTCCACCCTCCTTCCTCTTATTTCTTTTCTCCTCCATGCCTTCTCTACATTTCCACCCCAGCTCTCTCTCTCTCTTCCACCTCCTCTCATCTCTCTTTCTCCTCCTCACCTTCCCCTCCCATCTCTCACTTTCCTATGCCCCCTTCCCCCAACCAACAAATCCACCACTCATTTTTCTTCTCTCCATCATCTATTTCACACCCTTCTTCTATGCCCCCGCCACCTTCCCTCCCACATAGCTAGCAGTGTTACAGATGTTGACTAATAGACTGATGCCACCTTGTGGCTGATCGTTATATTTCACTGTTTTCTACTTCCTGTTTCTGTTGTTACTTTAACCTTGTGTATTGCTTGCTGGATAATACAATACAACATAGCACCTGCCTTTATTCCTACATATGAAACCAGCAGCATGGGCTGTGATCCCACTTCTCCTTATATCGACTAGAAGGAGGAAGGGCCAAGAGGACTGGCAGCACTGTGCAAACTCTGAGTCCCCATTACTCGTGTTGCTGCTCCTGTCTGCTGGCCGCACCTCCATTACTGCTTTGTCCTCCTTCAGTCAGCAGGAGCATTTGTGAAAGGTAGGGCATTGCCTCCTCTGATCCTCCCCCAAAATTATGCCCATGATTAAGAAATATAGTAAAATACATGTACATTTCAGTTTAAGAAGGTATAAAGAAAGTTGTGTGAGAAAGTTATGTATAACTTACTTAACCTAACCAGTACATTTTTGTTATGGTAGTAGTGTTATTTGCTCAGTTCCCTTTTTCCTGGAAGAAAGTAGGGGTAGGCCCCAGTTTTCTCTGCAAATGCCTCAGGCTCCTTCCCAAATTTCTGTATATGAACAGTAATTAAACAAGAAGGTATCCTGTCACAAATCATATTTTATGAAATTAAACAATGTGATGTTGCCAGAAACAGGGGCGGTTCTATAATGAGGCAGGGTGAGGCGGCCGTTTCAGGCGGCAAAATTTGGAGGTGGCAAAAACTGCCCCCCCCCACCCCACCCCAACTCCTCTAGCGGCTGCCTCAACCTGCTGCCAAAACAACAAAGGACCCGTGAGCTGTCGGTGGAAACCAATCTGCCTGGCAGCGAAGAAAAGAAGAGGCTCAGTGGCCGCCAGCGGGACTCAACCTGCCAGCGTCCAAAGAATAAGCAAAGGCCCAGCGGGTCATCGGCAGAGCCCAGCCTGACTGGTGACAAAAAAAAGAAAAGACCCTCCAGCAGTCGAAGAACAAGCAAAGGCCTCATTTGCTGCCAGCAAAGCTCAACCTGCTGGCAGCCGAAAAAACAACAAATGACCCGCGGGCCTCCGGTGGAGCTCAACTAGCCAGTGTCAGAGAAACAAGGAAGGACTCGCCCAGCAGCAAAGTAGGAAAGGACCTAAAAAGAGACTAGACTTAGCAGCGCAGAAGAAAATATGAGCTCATCTGCCGACAGCCTGACCAGCGTGTGAGTGAGGTAGAAGGAGTGGGTATGCGTTTGAAGAGCACGTGTGTAGGTGAATGTGTGTGAAAAAGCAAATGTGTGCGTGTGTGAAAGCATTTGTGTGTGTGTATGAGCAAGCGAGAGCATCTATGTGTGTGAACATGCGGGGAGAGTGAGAACCTGTGTTTGTGTGAGAGCATCTGTGTACATGAGTGTGAGGGAAAAGAAAGTTCCCCCTTCCTGCCACCGCATCCCCCTCTCCCAATAATACACAGAAATCCCAGGATGACTGAAAATCAAAAGTTCCCAGGTATGGATTTTTTTTATTCTTACTAGGTTTAATATTAGGTACTATTTCATGTATCTACTATTTGGAAATATTTTATTAATGTTTGGGAAAAATTTTATAATTTTTACGAGATTTTAATTATTGGTTGTTACGCTATTCATCAGCTGTTTTGAAATATTTTTTCTTTTCACTAGCATGGTTTTATTATTATGATTGTTCCATATTTCTTGATTTTAATGTTTTCAGGAATAACATTTCTGTTTTTCCATTGTAGCGCTGTTTATTGTGAGGCTTGTTGCGGTTTTCGGTTCAGTTTTTGTCTACGTGTTTCTGTTTATACTATATGATTTCTTTATTCTGTATTTGGCGAGTGTCTGTATATGGTCTGCATGTGTAAGTGAGGTGAAGTATCCTGCTAGTGTGAAATTTCTATTTTAGGATCTATAGCAGGCTGGCTTTTTCGATTTTCCTAATAGGAGGTGTATGGGATTTTAGGACCTGGTGTAATATCTGCAGAATTGCCTTTTCATAGTTAAGGATTTTACTGTTTCAGTGTTCTTTCTTAGTATGGGAGGTATACTACTGTATTTGAAATTCAGTTTACTTATGGCTTTCTGGAGGAAAGGCCCACACCCAACATACATTACCATAGGCCTAATACCATATGCATACCAAGTGTTTATTTTGCTTTTTGGTAGAGCTTTCTGGATGGCACCATAGTAGCGCATGTAAAAATAATATGCATGTTGTTGTGATATTTTTATCTCAGATAACTATACTTTGAATGTCTTTTCATGTAAAATTGGTTATTATAAATGCAAACTTTTTAATTGTGTGTGGTGAGGGCTGGGAAGGAGAGGGTGCAAGGCTCTAAGGTTCACCTAGAGCACCTGATGCCCTTGCACTAGACCGGTAGAGAATTTGTCACACACAGACCCCTATCATTTACCCATCTCCCACTTCTCCAGGAGCAAATGCTGGGGAAACATGGGAGACAGGTGGTAGGGTTCCTGGAAGTGTGGTAGGGTTGCTAGCTTCCTAGAAATACTGAATTATTACAGACACTCTACTACTCCTCTGGGAACTCTGGCCCCTGCTTTCCTCCTTCCACAGCATTTCAAATCACCGAAAGGACTAGACTATAAAGAGATCCTACCCACCCTTGCCCCTCTTGATGATTTGACCTGTACCATGCTTTGCAGGGGGAGGGGTCGCCATATCATCACTCGCCTCAGGCAGCAGATTCCCTTGAGCTGCCCCTGGCTAGAAATGTTTCTTACACAGCTTTCTCACACAAAGATTTGTGTCTTGGCCAAAATCTCAATAATTATCAGTAGAAGGAACACGTAATCCTTAATTAGCTAACAATTACCACTTTATTCTATCCACTAGGTTACCCCATCCATAAAGATGTGTGTAATCTCTAAAACTCATGTACTACATCTTCTTCATATTATTCTTACATTGGTCCAAAATGATCCCAACCTAGAAAGAAGTCATTTTTTCCAAAACCAATATGGCTACTAGTGGAGTGGAGGAGTAGCTTTTAGGATTAGTTAGTGTGGGCCCTGGGCCGAGGTTGTGGTACCGCTCACAGGGAGGAGCCCCGTGAGCCTCACCATCGGGAGGCGGAGTCTCAGCTAACGTCAGACACAGTATCTATCTAGAGTCTTTATTAAAGAGATAGAGTGACACTACCTGCGGCGCAGGGGGTGCCAGAGAGGAGGTCTCACAGACCCAGAAACACAGGGTCGGTGGAAAGGGGGATACCCAGAGGGGATACCTCCGTAGAGTTGGTGATGATCTGCAGAGCGGGATACCCCGATGAAGTCTTCAGTAGAGGTGGTAGTGATCCTTGGAGCGGAGTATACCGAAGAGGTCTTCGGTAGAGATGGTAGTGGCCCCCGGTGCGGGGTACAATGCAGGAGGTCCTCAGTAGAGACGGTAGTGGTCCGCAGAGTGGGGTACGCCAATGAGGTTCTAGTAGAGATGGTAATGGTCCACGAAGTGGAGTACACCGGAGAGGGTCCTCAGTAGAGATGATAGCAGTCCGCAGCGCAGGGTGCGCTGATGAGGTCCTTAGCAGAGATGGTAATGGCCCGCAGAGCGAGTTACGCTGGTGAGGGTCCTCTGTAGAGATGATAGTGGTCCGCAGGGCGGGGAACACCAATAGAGTCCTCAGTAGAGTTGGTAAAGGCCCACAGAGCTGGATAGGCCCAAGGGAGTCCTCAATATAGATGGTAATGGTCCACAGAGCGGGGTACACCAGAGAGGTCCTCGATAGAAGTGAAAGTGATCCGCAGAGCGGGGTACTCATGAGAAGAGTAGCGATGGTTCCAGGGAAGCCCCGGGGAATGGGGCAGGCAGAAGTTCCAAGCGTTAGGCCCTCCAAGGAGCGGATAGCCAAGATGAGGAGAGGGCCCCGAGGAGCGGGTACCCGAGACGTTTTACGCCAGGAACAGGAACTGGAACGCAGTGTCCTCTGAGAGCGAGGTGGATTTAGCAAGGATGGGTCTCTTTGCCAAGTCGTCGGTAGGCAGGGCCAGCGGGTTTAAGTATCCTAAAGAGATGACGTCATCCGGAGGGGACGCCCCCGAGGTTCCCACCATGACGTGCTTCAGAGTGGCCTGTGCGCGCGCCTAAGGGATTCCGATGGCAAGATGGCGGACGGCGGCGTCCATGCCGCCCCAGGAGGCTTGGGAGCGGTAGGCAGGCCATCGGCAGCTGGCGGAGGCTGCCAGTCTACCCCACGGAGTCAGGGAAGTGAAGAAAGAGGTGAGCAGCAACGGTTGCAGCCATTTGCGACCGACGGGCATAACAGTAGCCTATCGTTAGAGCACTAGGCTATGAACTAGGGAAACCAAATCCCACTGTCACTTCTTGTGACCATGGACAAATCATTTTACCATCCGGTGCCTCAGGTATAACCTTAGATGGTAACTTTAAAACAAGTGCTTGGGTGCCCCTACATGCGCTTGTGGATGTGCAAGCACTCATACACTGGAATTTTAAATTCATACATATGAGTTAAAATATGACTACCGCGTGTAAGTGTGCTATTGATTTTAAGTGGTAACTCTAACAAACATATTTCACTTATCTTCCTTAGGACTTTGTCGCTTTAATGCATACAGGTAAGTGGATTTTAAAACGTGTGAAAGACATTCCCAGTTTTACCAATTAGTTCACCAGTTCACCCAGACTCCTCACCCAGCTGTTTCAGGCCTAAACAGAGATTTATGCAAACTTAATCCTCATCATGTGCTGCTAACCATTGTGTGCTGTGTCTGCTGGATTTAAAATACAGATTTACGCATGCAACTCTTGGCCCCGCCCCAGAATGCTCATACTCTGCCCCCAACTCCTCCCCTTTTCCACCCCCTTTTTTTTTTTGGTTCAAGCACTCGCATATACACATGTAATTGTGACTTTTAAAATACGCGCGGCCAAGATACTTGCATATATGGGCCTTTTAGTGAGAGCAATGGTTTTAAAATTCATCCCTTTGATTGATTGTAAGTCCTCTGGGGATAGGGAGATACTACAGTACCTGAATGTAATCTGCTTTGAAGTTCTGGAAAAGCAGAATATAAATCAAATAAATAAATATGCTTCATAAGTCTGAGGAAGTATTCATCATTTTGCTTGGTTGTTCCTTGTTGCTCCAACTGAGTGCTCCAACATTTTCCAGTGGATGAGAAAGCAGGACAGAGATCTTAAAACAAGTCCTTCCAGTGCTTATTTTTGGCTGGTTGCTAGTATATGCCTCAGCCCTGCCTCCAGGCTGTTACTGCTGCCTAAGCTTGACTGATTTTTGTTCGCTGATGTCACTCCCTTTCACTCTGTACATTTAGTATATGCCATCGCTAGAATAACAAACAATAAGAAAACCTGTAGCAACTGAAGATCCCACATGGACAAAAAATTGTTCAGAAATATTAACTATTCTTTGTAATTATATCCCCAGCAAAAAAAACCCCATAAATTAAAAAGTATATAGAAAAAAATGTAACCAATAGGGTAAAAAATATTGGCATTTATATAAAACCAAAAATATGGACTTATCTGTCACAACTCAGGGTGAGTGGACTCTTGGGGTTTATATTGGATTGATGCAGCCTAACCAGCATGCAGCAATAGGCAGCAGCTGACTGGCGAGAAGGGGCTGGTCCAGAATTGTCAGCTGGCAGGAATGGGCAAGGGTCAATGAAGGCAGGAATCTGGGCTGACAGCAGCCAGAGAGGGGCCAGGAACAAGGCTGGGACAGCACAGGTAGATTGGAATATTAGGACAGCAGCGAGGCAAGGCTGGAACACCACAGAAAAACAGATCCAGGAACCACAATGGCAAAGGACCAAGGAACAGGACTTATTGCTCAGGCACGCACCAAGGCAACTGAGCCTCCTTTAATTTCAGAGTAGCAGTGATGTCATCAGTCTGTGCCACAGGAAATCCTAAAGGCTGGGCCTTTAAAACTGGTAAGTACTATGTGCCTTTAGTCTAAGCCATTGGATGTAGCCCTGAAGCAAGAGTCTGGGGCCTATGCTGGGACATCACTGAAGAGGACATGACACTACACCGAGCCCAGGGCTGTAAGGTACAGGACCAACCAGGGTGTAGCAGCCCAGGGTCAGTGGCATGTTACAGTCTGAGTATTATGTTTACATATATAAACAAGATGTACTAAATGTTGCATAGGAGGTGGATCCTTGGGCTGAGGTGGGGTTGACACAACCCTTAGCCAAGGGTCTAAGGGTCCCCACCGTCAGCAGGTGGAATGGGCTGAAGCTAGAGGCCACTGGAGCTTCACCTATACCAGCTCACGTTCCCCTCGGGTTGAGCCTTCAGGTGCCGGGGCCGGCAGGACTTAGGCGGGCCTCAAGATTAAGTACAGGTAGTAGATGGTTCAGCCCAGAGACAGCAGCCATCAGATGGCGTGGTCCTATCCTGGATGGGATACGGAACAGGAACTCAAGCACCAAGGAACAAGAAGGAACTGAAGGTGCCTGAGCAAAGGGAAGCCGAAGCCTTATTAGTCCGTGTCCAGAGGATAGGGACAGATGCGTCACTGTCAAGCTTGAATGGAAGCGGGCGGCACTTGGAAGGTGTAGCAAGCAACGTGGAACTCTGGACTCAAGAAAGTCTGAGGCGAAGTCGTTCGTAACAATGGTCAAGGCACGGAGAAGGCAGGCGTGGTCAGATGTAGCAATGGTCGAGGCACGGAGAAGGCAGCCATGGTCAGATGTAGCAATGGTCGAGGCATGGAGAAGGCAGCCATGGTCAGACGTAGCCATGGTCAGGCTTGGAGAAGGCAGGCAAGGTCGGGTGTAGCGATGGTCAGAACCAGGAAGTCAATCAGCACACAGACGAGATGAACATGGAACAGGAACCAGGAACTTGGAGAAACAGGAACATGAAGCAAGGCTCACAGAGAAGCAACGAGTACGAGGAAACCTGGAACAGGAGACCAAGGAGACCTGTTGCAAAGGCAACGCTTCAGTACGAGGACGGAGCATTTAAGCACTTAGGGAACTGACTTCAGCATCCGGGTCCACGGCCAGGTTCCCGCAGTGAGCTCTTTAAAGGATTCACTGGTGTGTGCATGCACACCTAGGGAGGGGTGCGGCGCCACCGGCGGCGTCTCTCCGCAAACCCTGCGGAGAGGCCTGATGGATGGAGGCATCCTGGCTGGAGGTCCCGGGAAGCGGAGCAGGGCTGGAGATGCTGGCAGAAGTCCGAGGTCGGGACTGGTGGCCCACCGCCACCAGCGATGAGGAGCTGGAGCCTGAAGCTTGTGTATAGAGGTGAGAGGGCCCCACCAAGGGGCTGCTGCGGGTGGTGAATGTAACACTAAACTAATTGAATCTATGCAAAACTTAAATACAGAATTTAAACAAATTAGCAAACTGTCTTTCATAATCTCAAACCAACAAAATAAATTGTTCATATACATATAATTATTGAGTTCTATGTAAACCGGCATGATGTGTTTCACGAATGTCGGTAAATAAAAGTTAATAAATAAATAAATAAATAAATATAAGGCATGAAAACACACCAAAGGGCCCAACAAATTAATAAAAAGACAAACAATAAAAATACAAAACCAAAACATACAACCCAAACCCCCAAAATTCAAATACAAAAACCCATAAAAACAGTTCTTCTTAAAAATAATTAACAGTCAATCAGATCAAGCCAAAAGGAAAATCCATTAAAAACAACTTCAATATAGTGATGAAAATTTGCAGAAAAAACTTGAATGAGGCTCTAAATGTTGCTGTGATACAGTGTAAATTATATGCTTCATAAAGTTCAACAGCAGCTGAAAGTCCACATCCAAGGACAACTAGAAAATCCACTTTGCAGGGGATCTACTTTGCAGGACTAATCAGGGAAAACACCCTGCGACGTCAACTACCCAACATGTATTTCCATAAAGCATTCTTCAGAGGCTTATCGCTAAAGGCCCCCCAATGTGTCTTCACTACAAACAAAAAACAAAAGTAGATATTAACTATTCATAACATACAATGTAAAGGTAATAAAGATCCTTTAACAATAAACAGGTAAGAATACCTACCAATACAAAAAGATGCCAAACACATACATACACTCTTGCCGCCATCTTAAGTGTCATACAAACTATACATATCAAATCAATTTATTTATACCTCAGAAAAATCACACAAAGACCCTAGTTGCATATCACATGAAGACCCAAGTTTTGAAATCCAAAAATATGAACTTTGACAAAATGGAGATGTACCTGGAGGAAGAACTGAAAGACAGAGAGAAAATGGGTGAGGTGGATCAGTGGACCAAATTAAAAGGAGCTATTACAAAGGCAACAAATCTATTCGTTAGAAAAGCAAACAAATATACAAGGGAAAAGAAATCAATTTGTTTCTCAAAAGAGGTGGCTGAAAAAATAAAGGCAAAAAGAACAGCATTTAGAAACTATAAAGGATCCCATAAAGAGGAACACAGGGAAGAATACTTAGTGAAACTGAGGGACATGAAGAAAGAAATCAAGAAAGCAAAAGTTCAAGCAGAAGAAAGGATTGCCAAAGAGGAAAAGAGAAGTGACAAAGCATTTTCAGATACAGCAGAAAAAGAAGGAAAATCCAAAGTGGTATAGTGAAATTGAAAGGTGACAAGGAGCAAGGTGTAGAGACAGATGAAGAAATGGCAGAAATATTAAACAAATACTTCAGTTCTGTGTTAACTAAAGAAGACCCTGGAGAAAGAGCGTAGCTGATGGATAAGACTTTAGATGGGAATGTGAGTGGACACAACTCCTCTTACAGAACAGAATGTATGGGAAGAGCTAGGAAAATTGAAAGTGGACAAGGCCATGGGGCCAGATGAGGTACATCCCAGGATACTACGGGAGTTCAGAGATGTCCTGGAGGGTCCGCTGAAAGACCAGTTCAATATATCCCTGGAAATGGGAGTGGTGCCGCGAGATTGGAGAAGAGCAGTGTGGTCCCGCTTTACAAAAGTGGTAGCAGAGAGGAGGCTGGAAATTACAGGCCTGTTAGCCTCACCTCGGTAGTGGGAAAATTAATGGAGACTTTGCTTAAAGAAAGAATAGTGAACTATCTACAATCTAGTACGTTGCTGGATCCAAGGCAGCATGGATTCACTAGTGAAAAGTCCTATCAGAGAAATCTGGTTGATTTTTTTGATTGGGTGACCAGAGAAATGGATCAAGGAAGAGTGCTCAGTGTGATTTACTTGGATTTCAGCAAAGCTTTAAATACGGTCCTGCATAGGAGGCTTGTGGATAAAATGAGAAGCTTAGGAGTTGGCACCAAAATGAAGGAGCAGATTACAAACTGGTTGACTGACATGAGATAGAGGGTAATGGTAAATTGAAATTAATCTGAAGAGAAAATGGTGTTAAGTGGAGTGCCACAAGGAACAGTATTGGGACCAGCTCTGTTCAAGATCTTTGAGTGCAACATTGCAGAAGGGATAGAAGGTAAAGTTTGTCTATTTGTGGATGATACTAAGATTTTCAACTGATTAGTCATGCCTGAAGGAGTAGAGAGAATAAAAAGTGATTTTAAGAATATTTGGCAGCTGGGATTCAATGCCAATAAGTGCAGAGTCATGGATTTGAGATGCAGTAATCCAAAAGAGTTGTATGGGATGGGGAGTGAAGGACTGATGTGCTCGGATCAAGAGTGAGATCTTGGAGTGATAGTGTCTGGCGATCTGAAGGTGGTGAAGCAATGTGACAAGGCAATAGCTAAAGCCAGAAGAATGCTGGGCTGCATAGAGAGAGGAACAACCAGTAAGAAAAAGAAGGTGATAATGCCCTTGAACAGACCTTGCTGATGCATCACCTAGAATACTGTGTCAGTTCTGGAGCCCGTATCCCAAAAAGCATTGAGACAAGATGGATGTGGTCCAGACAAGGGTGACCAAAATGGTATGGGGTCAGCATCGGAAAACTTATGAGAAGAGGTTGAAGGATCTAAATATGTATACCTGGAAGAGAAGAGGTGCAGGGGAGATATGGTACAGACCTTCAGATACCTGAAAGGTTTAATGATGCATAAACTTCAAACTTTTTCAGCTGGAAAGAAATCACGAAATAGGGGTCACGAAATGAAACCTCAGGAGGGATGACTCAGAATCAACACCAGAAAATATTTCTTCGCAGAGGTGGTGAAGATGAAAACCTTCAAAGAATTCAAAGTGTCATGGGATAAACACTGTGAATCCCTAAAGGCTAAAGGATGGAAATGAAGAAAAGAGTGCATGGGGATAACTTGCTGGTGCAGCAGTTACTACCCTTAACCAAAAGGCCTTGATATTTTTGATGCAACTGCAACATTGCTCTCTTCTTCAACGGCAGGGGGAAAAGGGCAGTTGGATTCAGACATTAACCAATGAGGACAGCAAATTTTATGGTCTTGGGAACTGATAAGCATGGGGGTAACTTGCATGGAGCAGAAATATCTAGCAGAAGGCAAGGGATTACTACCCTTAACCAATAAGCCTTGATGCTTTTGATGAAACTACAACATAGCTCTCTGCTTTCACGGTGAAGGGGCAGGGAGAAAAAGGAATTGGATTCAGATGACAACCAACATCGCCCTGACTTTTACGGTCCAGGGTACTGATATGCAGACATAAGTGAAAAAGCAAGGACTGCTTCTAAGGCCATAAGCAAAACCCATCAGCACTGTCTGACTTTTCAAGAAGACTCATCCCCCAGTAAAAATGTTGCTAGTAGTACATTTTTTATGGATTATCAAAAGGTTTGTGGATAACTGCTCGGAGCGGCAGTTGCTACCCTTAAGAGAAACAAGGGCGTAACCTGCACGGCACAGCAGATACTACCATAAGAAGCTTGCTGGGCAGACTAAATGGACCATTTGATTCTTTTCTGCCATTAATACTATTTTACTATGTTACAGAGTCCATCAAACTTCATTAATGTCAATCAATCCTAAGAAACAATTACAAACTACCAAATACACCCCATGCAATTTCAATGTTCACCAACGATTTGATGTCAAACTTCACAGGAACACAACTTATTCAATCTTATTGTTGAGAACATTTGGACTTAAAGACCTCAATTCAAAAATCCACATTTTGGAGCGCTGAAGTTGTATAAAAATGTGTCATTAGAGGCCTCGTTGGTGGAACAATACTGTTCATTTTTACAACACAAATTTGAAGATCTAACATCTGTGTTGTTATATAAACTCAGAGCTAATGTACAGAGTGGTGATTACCAATGCGCAACTTTTGTAATTTGATGAATTTTTACCCTTAATATTATCAGCCTATTGGGGCTAAACAAGGAAATTGACTTGAGTGTTTTTCACTGGTGCACAAGGTAGTTGAATACTTGAACACACTATTTTTGTAACACCTTTTTGGGCAGTTTAAGAACATAAGAACATTTGAAATTGCCATACTGGGTCAGACCAAGGGTCCATCAAGCCCAGCATCCTGTTTCCAACAGTGTCCAATCCAGGCTACAAGTACCTGGCAAGTACCCAAAAGCTAAGTATATCCCACGCTACTGATGCCAGTAATAGCAGTGGTTATTCTCTAACTCAACTTGATTAATAGCAGGTAATGGTCTTCTCCTCCAATAACTTATCCAAACTGGTTTTAAACCCAGCTACACTAACCACATCCCCTGGCAACAAATTCCAGAGTTTAATTGTAAGCTGAGTGAAAAAGAATTTTCTCCGATTAGTTTTAAATGTGCTACATGCTAACTTCATGGAGTGCCACCTAGTCCTTCTATTATCCGAAAGAGTAAATAACCAATTCACATTTACCCATTCTAGTCCTCTCATGATTTTAAACACCTTTATCATATCCCCCCTCAGCAATCTCTTCTCTAAGCTGAATAGCCCTAACCTCTTTAGTCTTTCCTCATAAGGGAGCTGTTCCATTCCCTTTATCATTTTGATCACCCTTTTCTGTACCTTCTCCATTGCAACTATATCTTTTTTGAGATGTGGCGACCAGAATTGTACACAGTATTCAAGGTGCGGTCTCACCATGGAGCGATACAGAGGCATTATGACATTTTCCGTTTTATTCACCATTCCCTTTCTAATAATTTCCAACATTCTGTTTGCTTTTTTGACTACCACAGCACACTGAACCGATGATTTCAATGTGTTATCCACTATGACACCTAGATCTCTTTCCTGGAAGATAACTCTAATATGGAACCTAACATCGTGTAACTACAGCATGCGTTATTTTTCCCTATATGCACTTATCCACATTAAATTTCATCTGCCATTTGGATGCCCAATTTTCCAGACTCACAAGGTCCTCCTGCAATTTATCACAATCTGCTTGTGATTTAACTACTCTGAATAATTTTGATTACCTCATTCATTGTATTCCTTTCCAGATCATTTATAAATATATTGAAAAGCACAGGTCCCAGTACAGATCCCTGAGGCACTCCACTGCCCACCCCTGCACTGAGAAAATTGTCCATTTAATCCTACTCTCTGTTTCCTGTCTTTTAACCAGTTTGTAATCCACAAAAAGACATCACCACCTATCTCATGATGTTTTACTTTTCTTAGAAGCCTCTCATGAGGAACTTTGTCAAATGCCTTCTGAAAATCCAAATATACTACATCTACCGGTTCACCTTTATCTACATATTTGTTGTTTAATTATTGGCTGTATAGAAACAATTCATTTTTTCTGATTAGTTGGTTTTCAGTCATAATTTGCTCATATAGGGCCGGATTTTAAAAAGGTTACGCACGACCGGCCTATTTTAAAAAGGCCCAGCGACGCGCATAAAGCCCCGGAACGCATGTAAGTCCTAGGGCTTGCAAAAAGGGGCAGGGAGGGGGCGGGGAGGTCCGGGGGCGGGGCCGGGGCCAGAGGCCTCAGACAGAGCGGCCATTGCCGCTCTGTTGGAGGATCGCGTGCCAGCAGGCTGCCAGTGCGCCCAACTTGCGCCTGCATGGAGGCAGGCGCAAAAGGTAAGATAAACATTTTGGGGGGGTTAGAGTAGGGCTGGGGGGGGAAGGTTAGGGGAAGGGGTGGGAAGGTCAGGTTACGGGGGAGGGAAGGGGGGAAGGCAGCGCGGCTCGGCACGCGCAGTCTGTACAATTGTGCACCCCCTTGCGCGCGTCGACCCCGGATTTTATAACTTGCACGCGCCTGCGCGCGCAAATGATAAAATCGGGCGTACATGTGCACGCGCTGGGTAGTGCGTGCACATGTACGCCCGCGCCCAACCTTTTAAAATCTACCCCATAATGAATTTTGGTCTGCCATTTTAATTTAAAAAAAACATAGGCACCTGTCTGCATTGATGTAAGATGTGCCTATTTGTGTGCCCCTCATTCAATGTTTAGATTGTTTTGATTGCAGCTTCTCTTTATTACATTTGAGTTTTATGTTTGACTTGGCTTTTCCCTGTTTTCATTATGTTGTCTGTTGCAATTGCTATGGGTTTTCTTATTATTGAGGGAACAATTTTCTAGCTGTCTGCATTGGGACAAAGTCCACGGGTACTTTGACCCATGACTTCACACCAGTTTTCAAAGAGAAAGTACATGCATGCTTTTATTTATTTATTTATTCATTTATTTGTTGAGTTTTATATACCGTCATTCGGTAGAGCCATCATAACGGTATACAAAGTATACATTTTCTTAACATTTGTGCCAAAGTAGAACAGTGTGAATATTAAACAGGAAATAAATAAACATTTCAAGTCCAGAAAGTATTATTAAGTTGGATGAGGAGAGTATGTAGGTTCTGATTGAAGAGAAGTTATTATGATATTTATAGATGAGAGTTCAGTTGTGAGTTGGGATACTTTGAAATTTGCCAGGGGAACAATGTGCCTGCAGATATTTGCACCTGCCTTTTTGATTCCTATGGGAAATAATGCACATAGAATTGAAAATGCAATCTGCTCAAGTTATTTTCTTTCCCTGATCTAAGCACGCCACTGGGAACACCTCAGTTAAATACAGCTAAAAGTGTGCGCGATGTGGAACGAATGTACTTTTAGACCTATTGAAGAAGGGCAATTTTCAAACACCTAATTTACACACATAAATTGCTATGAATAAGTACACACATCAATGGCTTTGAAGACTGTGCTGTTATGTACCCCGAAAAAAATCTGTGGTATAAGTGGGGTTTGCTCTTGTTTCTTCTCTTGCTCAATTTATAGAATAACCTTCATCTGAAGGTTGCAGTGAGTTGATGCAGCATCTGTTGTTTGCTTAACAAATTTCCCAATAGTTAGATGATCCTTGCAGAGATATAGTGGACCTTTGGACAGGATTGTATTAGAAGGTTGTGGTGCCTGACTGCCAAAACAGAAAAGAATAGGAATCAGTCAGGAATATCTGCATCCTTTTTCCTGCCAATGTGATGAAGCCGTGAGAAGCCACAACAAAGTGGGACTGTCTGCTTCTAACAGAACCCAGCAGGACTGGAGCAACTGACCCATTTCAACATCAGAGAAGTTTATGCCTGGGGTAAGAGCCATCTAGTGAGGGTGTGCAGCATATGGGAAGGCCTGGGGGTGAGCAATTTTCAATTTTAAATGTTAGTGTTGCTGAGATTTTTGTCTCTGAAACTAAAGGAAATATAAAAAAAAAAAAAACAACCTGAATTTCAGAGATGGGTATGTGAAATTGTTTTGTTTTCAAATTAAATAAAAAAGAAACATGGGTTTTGGGGTTTATCATTTTGTTGTGTAGCCCATCCTCTGGTATTGTCTGGGAAGGCAGGGGTCATATTTAGACCTCGTGCTAAGTCCCAACAGCTCTGAGGCATACATTTACATTTATTAAATTTATGAATTGATTAACTCATAAAGGTCTAGGCAATGAACATATTAAAACATACATAAGTATTAAAACAGCTCAACAAGAACTTAATAAAAACTGAATAAAACAAACATAATAAACTAAAATATAATACTATCATAAAAACAGAGTTAAAAATAGAAAAGAAAAAGATAAAATCAAATTAAAAATAACCAGTCTGAACAAAAAGGTCTTAAGGAGTCCCTTAACAGTCTTAACTGAGTTACACTGGCGAATTTCTGTGGGAAGGGAATTCCAAAATTCTTGGCCACCCACTGAAAAGAAACATTCTTGGGTATATGCAGATGTTGTTGCGCTGGAGGTGGACCCTTGGCCTGGTGCAGGATTGGTACAGCCCTCTGGTCGGACCCAGAGAACACCTGACACCAGGAGGCGGAGCACACGAGGAGACAGAGGCTAGCTGGAGCTTCTCCAATAACAGTCTGGGTTTTCCGCAGGTTGAGCCCTTGGGTACTCGGACTGCCTGGACTTAGGTGGGCCTCAGAGGGTCTCCCGGAGAGGTAGCGGTGTGCCCACCACGAGTAAGGGTGTGCGGCTGATGCAGAGAATATGGACCAGACCTGAACTGGAGACTCTGGAGACCTCAGGGAGGTAACAGTTCAGGAAGGCTCTCCGGGCAGAACAGGTAGCGCCTGTGGGTCTGTTGGAGGAAGGCTGCAGGCAGAGTCCAAGCAGGTCAGTCTGGTGGTCACAGAAGGCAAGACGAGGGTGTCCAAGTGAAGTGCAAGGGTCAAAGCCAGGGTATCCATCCAGAAGTGGTCAGCCAAAGCAAGGGTCAAATCCAAGGTCAGTCCGAGAGTAGTCAAGGCAAGCGAGGGTCAGTTCCAGGTGGCGGTCAATGTGGTCAGGCAGGCAGAGGTTGGGTCCAGGCAGCGGTCAGTCATAGTCAGGCAAGCAGGGGTCAGTACCAAGAATCAATCCGAAGGGACCAGGGAATGTGGAGCAGGAACAAGACAGACGCTGGAAGACACAGAGGACCACAGGAACACTGGAACAGGAAGACGCTGGAACAAGGAGACACTGGAACACAGGATCAGATACAAGGAACAGGCAAACTAGTACACCAAGGTGTCGACCCGATTGCCAAGGCGAGGTTCTGGGGACAGAGCCTCGCCTTTTATACTAGGGCTGTGTGATGTCATCAGGATGCGTCCGAGCCGGGTTTCCTGCGCTTGGCCCTTTAAAAGTAGAGACGTCGGCCCGGGCGCACCTAGGGGCGGGGCCAAGGAGATGGAAGAAGCGGAGCCCCTATGGGAGCTCCGCTGAGAGGCCTGTGGCGTGGAAGAGACTGAGGACACCTGGGGAGAGCGTCGGGGGTGTCGGGAGCTGGTGGCAGTGGCAAGGCCGGAGCTGGTAGAGGGCAGCGCGAGGTGAGCAGGGCCAACCGTGGCACCAACGCAGCCAGGACACGCAACAGACGTGCCGCTCTGGGGAGATGGGACATCCAGTAGGCCTCACTGGGAGGAACGCAATGTTCTTGAAGGCTGGTAAAATTTTAAGATTGCATTTGCCCATGGATAAGATTGGTCATTGATTAATTTAAATATAGTCATTCCCAATTTAAATGTAATTCTTTCATTAATCGAAAGCCAGTAGCTCAATCAGGGCCAGGGTTATATGCTCAAAACAAAAATAAAACATTGATGTATAAGTTAAAATCACCCAGGATGATCATATTATTTAGATCAGCCTTGATAAGCATCAGTTGCTCTAAGAATGGAGATAAATCATTTTCTAACGATTTTGGTGGGTAATAAACTAGACAAATAGAGAAAAGTCCTGAAGAGACAGCTAGAATTTCAAGAACAGGATCTCGAGACAAGTTTTCAGATTTAATATTCCAAATGTTTTTATATAAGATAAGTAGCCCACCACCCCTCTTCTTCTTGCGCGGCTGAGAAATATTGGAATATCCAGCAGGACAAATTTAGTTAAGGGTTATAAAATCATAATCTAGTAACTAGAATTCTGTGATACAGAAGAAATCAAGTTGTTTAGAAGAAATAACATCATGAATAAGCTGAAACTTGTTTCTTACCGACTGAGCATTAATTAAACTAAAAAATACCCCAGAAGTAAAAGGAAGAGCATCAGGTGTTTGTAGGGGTATTTGCTTAAGGCAAGATAGCTGACCAAGACTTCTATAGCTTTAGTAAGAAGAAAGAGGAAAGATAGACCTCTAGGACCCACAGCATAAGTGGTGACTTTCTGTAGATGCCACATCACTAGATGAATGTGGTAGCAGTGAATAAATAGGCTGGACATTTTACTGCTGCATATCTTCCACTGTGATTAACTGGCACCATACACATTTATTCTTTGACATCCATGTCTGTACTCAGATTTCCAAATTTTTTTAATCTATGCAAATGTCCCTTAGTATTTGAGGTCCCAGGAATATCTCATACGCCAGGGCATGGAAAAGTAAGAATCCCAGGTGGGCAAGGGTCTCTTAGATATGGCCTGAATTCCCTTTCCAAAAATACCTGAGGTACTACTGTTCTCCAGAAATCCAACACTCTCAACTTCTCTTTTCCCAAAGTGAAGACACTGGTGGGGGTGTCCAAATGAAAAAAAACACTCATAGGTCCCCTTTCCAGATGTGCCAGGACCTTTGGATGAAAAGTCTTTGTAGAATAGCAAGGAAAAACTCCTGTCTTCTCTACTTCTGGGTAGAAAGGTGGGAGATAAAACTTTCTTCCCAACAAAAATCTCCACAAAAATACTCAGCCACTCAAAACTGAATCACCACTATCCGCCCAAGGGTGTGAGAGAGAACAGCAGATCTGCTAGCCAAAAACACAAAGTCACTACTGTCCTGAGATGGAACAGCAAGTCTTTACTCTTCCTATTCTGGATAGCCAGAAGTTTAGGGTCTAGTCCACCAGGGATAAGGAAACTAGGGAGGTGGTGGAAATAGCACAGCTCCTTCTCCTTTAACTGCTAACTAAAAATGTCACACAGATCTCTAACACAGCCTGCCCTTGAGCAGGCTGGCGCCTACCACTGCAACCGCCACACAGGGGTGCTCTAGCAGGTGATTTGCTACACTCCTACAACTCTGTAGCACAAATCTGTTAGTAGGGCCATCTAGTGGAGATCCCAAAGGGTTGTATAGTTAGGCATTAAATGTACATCATTAGAGAAAGGAACTCCATCTACCCTCTCCACTACTGAGAAACAGGCTGATTCAGAAAAATGCGCGGGAGAGCTGGTGAGCGCCTGCTCTCCCGGCGCGCGCGCAGGCCACTCTCCTGTACTGTATTGGCCTGAAAGAGAGGATCCAATCCCATTGCTGCTGAAATGGAGTGGAGCAATAGAAAAGAGAAGCCAGAAAAGTCTTCTGCATTCTACTATATTGCCTTCCTTTCAGTGGTAAGATTAGTTAATTAGGATGGTTGAAATAATTAAATTATTCAATTTTTGCAAAATAGTGTAGGGGTGGGGGCTTATAGCCTATGTGAAAATACTGGGGAGGGTGGTAAAGGTTGAGAAACACTTATCTGGAGTAAAAATACATTGACAGAGCAAGCAGGGTGAGGAATTTTAAACTGCACTTCCCCTGCATATGACAGCTGGATATAGGGAAGAGATCTATATATTCTATACTAGCACAGTTCATACTCACTGGGTATTGAAAGAGAAACATAATTTCAAAATTCATCTTGAAAACCTTAGTACATCTACATTGGCCAGTATCACAAAATTTATCTTGGTAAAAATAAATTACAAGCAATTACATGATTTGGTGCAGAAAAGTTTGTGCAGAAACATTGATCTTCAACAATCAGCATTACACAGGATGTGTTACGACTGTCGCTGCCCGACGTCTCCACTCCGCCTTCCTTACCTCTTTGGCGACTCCTCCCGCGGTTGATGGACGTCTGGCTGCCGTGGCGTCTGCCTGCCGTCCTCTCCGGCATCCCCAGTCCGGCTTGGGCGCTGCATCCCGCCATGTTGTTCAGCTGCCATGGGGCGCGCGCGCCGCGCGATCCTGCTTCTTTGGCGCGAACCTCAGGGGCGCCCACCTGTGATGACGTCACGCATCCCGGATACAAAAGCCTACTCTGTGTGCTAGCTAAATGAGTTAGCAAGGGACGCTTTACGGATGGGATTCGATCTCCGTACCTAGCTACTCTGCCTCTCCATTATTGGACTTACTCTATTTGGAGTACCCGCTCCTTGGGGGCCTCTCTCTTCTCTTGCTCCGGTTCTTGCTCCGGTTCTTGCTCCTCGAGGGCCCATGTTCCCAGATTCGCTGCCTGAGCTCACTTCTGCTTGGAAGAGACCGCTGCCTACACCATCAGTGAGTTACCATCTAGACTCTCTCAGAACTGTTCCCTGGAGGGTCTGCCTCTATTCCAGCTTCTGTGTTACCTTCCGGGAGAAACCGCTGTGTGAATATTCAACCTACGAGGCTCCATACCAGAACCCTGTGTATGCTCCACTGTACTCACTATCTGTTTCTCTTCACTACAGCATAGCTATTGTGGGATCGCTGTTCCAGTGTCCTGAGGGACTACAAGCCCAGCCGGGCTTCATCTCTACTCACTACTGCCACCTCTGATGGCTTCTCAACTCAGTTTAACAAAAGATAATTCTGTGTTGTGTGTCCTAAAGCTGAGCCTGACCTGTGGCCCCTCACGGGACTTCCCCCTGTGGGCATGGTCATCTGCCATAGTGTCCAAGGGTCCACCCAAAACCTTACAAACAATAACAGGATGTAAGCAGATCGGGAGACAGAAGTTCTGTAAGTTAAATCATTCTCTGTAGGACCTCTTCATAAAATCTAGCCTGTATGCTTTTATTACCAGTAATAAAACTCAATGGATATATTTTGTGTAACTACTTCAGAAAGAACTAATGTTACTTGTTGACTTGTTGATTTGTTATTTTACAAAGTTAATACATCTATATTTTTAATAGGTTCACTGAGTAGTAATTTAGAGATCAACATTCAAAATGCTAAATTAGCTGGACAAATTTGAAAGGTTGAAAGAATCCTGCTGCTGAATGGATACATTTTGACTGGGCAAACCGTAGCCTGCACAAAATTTATCCTGACAAAATGAGACAGAGCTGGAGGTTTTTCCCAGAGTGAGGATACACTTAGGGCCAGATTTTCAAAGGGGTACGCGCGTAAGATACACGCGTACCCCCCGAAAATCTGGCCCAAACTCCCACTGCGCGCGCCGAGCCTAATTTGAGTAGGCTCGGCGGCGCGCGCAAGCCCTGGGATGCGCGTAAGTCCCGGGGCTTTCCTGGGGGGGGGCGTGTCAGGGGCGTGTCGCAGCCGGCACATCATCGGGGCGTTCCAGGGGGCGTGTCTGGGGTGTGTCGTGGCCGGGGTGTCATTGGGGCATTCCGGGGGCATGGTCGCGGCCTCCAGACCAACCCCCGGACTGGACCATGACGCGCTGGCGGCCGGCCCAACGCGTACAAGTTACGCCTGCTTCGAGCGTAACTTGTACACCAAAGGTGTGGGGGGGGGGGGGGGTTAGATAGGGCTGGGGGGTGGGTTAGGTAGGGGAAGGGAGGGGAAGGTGGGGGGAGGTCGAAGGAAAGTTCCCTCCGAGTCCACTCCGATTTTGGAGCGGCCTCGGAGGGAACGGAGGCAGGCTGCATGGCTCAGCGCGCGCAGGCTGCCGATTTTGGGCAGCCTTGCGCGTGCTGACCCCGGATTTTAATGGATACGCACGGCTACGCGTGTATCTACTGAAATCCCATGTACTCTTGTTCGCGCCTGGTGCGCAAACAAAAATACGCGTGTGCGCAAATCTATAAAATCTACCCCTTAGTTTTTAGTTTATTTTTTTCTGGGAATTTCTCAGTGGTTATTATAACAAACAAAAAATGGTAGATAATCAATGGAAAAAATTGCTTATTTTTTTTCTTCTAATTTTTCTCCCTCTCTTGCTGCTGGACTGCTGTCTTCATCTTAATTTTGTTGAGTTCCTAGTTAAGTTTAGGATACTAAGGGAGCTGGAATGAGAGTACTTTACATTTATAGGTGTATTTACTAATTAATCTGCTAGTGTCCTACAAGGGGATGATTAAACTCTCAATAAGGGCTGATGCAATAGTATGATTTAGATAAGAGCCTGATTGATTTTTCATGAGAAAGTGTGCTTGCCTAAAAATCAAGGGTTGAGATGGGGTGGGTGGGTAGGAAAGAGACACTAGAGTAAACTCCCTCTGGCTTGCTTATTATCTCAGACACACACAAACTCTAAAGAATATACCCCACTATTTCACCTCTCTCCAAACTTTTCTAAGTCCTAAGATTTCCCAAAGCTATACTTACCTATCCTCTTCAACCACCATTAAGTTGATTTTCACGCAAAGGACTGAAAGATTGCTTCTGGTCCTCTTCTACTGCAAAGGGTGCGGGGCCTCTGGAAGCTGCGGCTGTGGAGTTTAAAGCCTGGATCGCTTGCAGTGACCTCTGGAGTCCTCTCCTGGGGGATGCTGGAAGCAGTATGCAGATGAGCCTTCCGGTCCTCTTCTATTGCCATTATATTTTAGTCTGTCATATTTTAGGCAAGTACTAAGAATTATAGAATGCAAGGGTCAGTATAAAATTACTCCTCAACCTGCATGAATGAACACAGTATGACTGTAACATGACAGAGTCACACAGAAACTGGGAAGGTTTAGGATTCTTTTATTACTTCAGAATATTGTAAGGTTTCATGGTTGGCTCATGGATTTGAACAGTTTAATATTTAAGATGCTTCCATAAAATATAGGTTAAAAGTAAGGTAAAAAAAATAGTTCCTCACTTCCCATTCCTCATTCCATTTCTAGCTATCAAGATCTCCTTCAGTTGCCAAATCTGACTAATTTATGTTTCCTTAATTCTTAGCTTAAATCAGAAATTCTAAGGTCAGTTTTTTTCAGTGCAACACAATTATTAGCACTTTAAAGGGGAAACAAATCCAAATTGTTTGTTTTTTTTTATAATTTAAATTGATTCACTTACCACCAACAGAACATTCATTGAGTCACCATAAATGAAGTTCAAAAACAACCCAAGTAATTTATTTTCATACAGGGGCTTGGAACAGAACAAGGATTCTTTTAATTTATAAGTAAAATTCAATTTTTCTATTGAAAATCTTACAGATTTGTTGACATCCTACCAGATCTCTACCAGAAGATTTATTCCATTGTTGTAGGGGGAGTGGTTAATATGGGTTTGTAGCTCCCCGTGTGGGAGATGCAACATACTGTGCTCCCATGGGGGCTGATATAATAAAACCCGCACCAAAAATGGCGTCACATTTTAGTGCCGATTTTTAATAAAGTTTGCGTTAAAAACCTGGGGCCCTGCTTGATGCAATAAATTAATGGTATGCAAGTCAAACCAGCACTATAAATCCGAGGTAAGCCCAAAAAGCACGTAAAAACCAGCGTTAAAACCAACATGCAAAAAACAGCAGTTAAAACCAGTACTAGTTAGAAAAAGGCTGCAATGTTCTCTATTGGTTGATACAAGTGACCTAGGCAGGGCTGTGGTATGATTTGTGATGCACTGATGTCCAACTGTTCTCTTGGACACTCCTTCTTGCATGGACATAAAAGGCAGCCTCTTCCAGGGCCATTTTGTTAGTGCTAGGTGGTTTTAGGTAAGTTCTGGACTAGGCATTGGAGGTTTTCTATGTAGGAATGGTGATTATTCTTTGTGCTTTGTGATTGCTGAGTAGAGTCTTTTGTGCTGCTTGTTTTTCCCATGCTGTTTCCCATCCTTTTGTCTGTGCTCTTGAGAGAATCTTTAAAGTGCATCTGATTGTTGGTCTATGACTGTCTGTTTGTCCACTTGTTTAAGTTCCTGAAAGAGTGGATTGGGTCTTCGTGGCTTGGAGAGGATACAGCATGACAGAGGAGTGAGTGGAAGAGCGGATGAATGTGACAGGCGGGTAAGTGGTGACAGAGAGGCCAGGAGGCGTGTGGTGCAAGAGCCAGTGAGGTGTAGCTGGGAAGGAAAGAGGTGAGTAGGAGGAGAGTGGTGTTTGTAATCTAGAGGGAAAAAGTTTGGTAGGGGGAAGAAAAGAAAGCAGGTGGAGGGGAGGGGGGGAGGGAGAAGGTAGTGAGAGTAGTGCTCAGAGAAGTAGGGGCCCATCATCAGGGAGCAACAAGCAGATGGGAACCAGCAATCAGCAGCTGGAGGAGAAGCAACATCAATGTGATATGTGCTTTTTGGAGGAAGAGAAGAATCTTCTGGTGCAGTGGGTCTGCAAGAAGCAGAATGTGCTCTTCAGGCAGAAGACATCCTTGAAGATCAAGAGGAAAATCTAGGACAGCATCGCCAAGGATATCAGCAGCCTGTCAGTGAATGCCCAGACTGTGGACCAGCTGAAGTATTGATGGCACTGACACCAGGAGGTCAAGCTGGCATACATGGAAAGTTCCAAGCACTGGATGGGAGGAGGCCCACCATGTGACGTGCAGCTGATGTCAGTGGAGGAGGTGGTCCAGGGGACTCTCCAGCAGGACATAATTGCTAGTGTATGTACTGGTGGTACTGACATGGAATCTGTGGATACAGCAGGTGAGTATGTTTTTTTGGGTTAAGAGAGATGGCTGAGTGCGGTGGTGGTGGTGGTGGGGGGGTGGGGGGGGAGGTCAGAAGGATTTAATAGTACTTGGCTCTGATATGTTTTTGATTCTTCAATTTTCTCAGGTGACCATCGACTGATGGCCATAGAGGATCCTGCCACAGAGAAGCCTACAGCAGAGGGGCTTGCAACAGAGAACCAGCCAGCATCTCTAGATCCACCACCTGCTCCATTGATGGATGACAGTCAGATGACTGAGCTTCACTTCACATAGCAATAAACATCCATGTTGAACACCCTGGATGTAGCAGCAACACCGAACACGGACAAGGACATTTCTACAGGTGCCAATGTGATCGGCAGTAGGGATCAACATCATGACATTTTCCCACCAATAGGAACACCACTCTCCGCCGTTGATGCAACAGCAGAACAGGTCATGGCAGAACTTGTAAAGGCTAGTATGACGAGGAGATAGATGGCAATACAACAGGAAACTGAACACATGAGGAAGCAGATACATCAGCTGATGAGAGAATCCAGCCAGTCTGCGAGAAAGCATTGCTGCAGCCAATGTTTTGGCTGCTAGACTTCGAGCTTCAACCAATGACATTTGATAGACCCCATTCCCTCTGAGGATGACCCCTCAGGCAGCCAACTTACCAGGCTCTAGCCTCCACCACCACCACTCAGAGCGCTGCCATTGCACGCCACCGGCAAGCCCTCAACAATCCACACCATAGGTGTGGGTGCATGCACATACACGTGCTATGTATGCATCTAGGAGGGAACAGTCAGAAAGTTGCACGAAGATGAGGTCAGCACAATCTTGATGCTCCCTGCCTCTGCATCAGATCCACCTAGCATCTTGTTCCCTCAGCGCTAGTTGCCTGTCGTGTTCTTCTGCTTGTCTCCTTTCTATGCTCCTGCCATGTCTCCTCCCTTGGCCTTGCTCATCTTGTCCTGTTCTCATTCCTCCCAGGTCTTGTCCTGCCCCTTGCCTGTTGGTCCTTCCTGTTGTTTGTCTCTGGCTTGACCTCTTGGACCTTGACCTCGGCTTGAATTGGATACTCTAGACTCCTGCCTGGACCTGATCCATGCCTGGAACTCTTACCTGCCTGCCTCAACCCCTCACTTTCCCTCTGGTTTATACTGTCTGCTGCCTGCCCTGACCCCTAGCCTGCTTACTGCCTGCGCTGTCTACTGTCTGCCCCGATCCTTGCTTGGACCGTAACTTCTGCCTCCTTGTTGACCCCAGGATCCACCTAAGACCTGCTAGCTGTCAGAACCCAAGGGCTCAACCTGCAGGGGAGATGGTTGGTAAAGGCGAAGCTCCAGTTAGTCCAGCTTCAGGGTTCGTCCACCCGCCCAAGGGTCCACATCTGCTAAACACTACAAATTGCCGAGGCCATAGACCTGGTGGATCTGACAGCTTTACAAGCCATTTTTTGATTGGCATCCTGGATTCAGCAGCAGCAAGGGATCTTGTATCAGGTTACCAGAGTCCTGGAATGGCTCATCATCAGCATGGACACCCTGGCAGCACCAATACCAGCATCAGCACCTTCATCGAATCCTGTCCCAGCAGTGACATCAGATCTTCCACTACCTCCTCCACCAATCTTCAGTGGAGATCCTTGCGAATGCAGAGGCTTTATAAACCAGTGCTGGATGCACTTTACTCTTCAGGCAGCCCCCTTTCCTATGGACAAAACTAAGGTCACTTTCATTTTGTCTGAACTCAAGGACACTGCCTTGGCCTTGGCATCCTTGCTTTGGGAGCAAGAGGACCCGCTGTTAGAAGACCTGGACTGCTTCCTTCAGGACGTTCAACTGGTGTTTGATGAGCCCAGTCGCTCCACTTCTGCCGCCTCTGAACTAGGGATGTGCAGGAGAAAAACATTTTTTTTTATTTGTTTTTGGAAGGTTTTTTCCCATGAATTTCGATTTGTGGATTGTTTAATTCATTTTGATTCGTGAGAAAAAATGAATCAACCAATTAAAAAGAAAAATAGCTAAAATACAAAAATGAGGCCTCCCACACACCCAACTGAAAAAATGCTGGGGCCCGGATCCCCCCCCCAGTGCTAGATGCACTTTACTGTTCAGGCAATAATACTGAAGAGTCTTCTGATAAATACTAATTTGAAAACAGAGGACTTTTTAAAAATAATATTAAAATAATACAAAAAAAGATTTTTGAATTAAAATATTTCCTGAAGGTGAATGATTAGAGGACTGGTTGGTTACTGTTGCAGTTATACAACGTCAGGCTTGCTGACACCTTCAAGGCTAAGATTAATATATCATTTTGGTCGCCACTTTGTTTGTTTGTGATTCAATTTTTTGTGGTTAACCACTGACTCCCTTTGATGAAGATGGTGGTTCCCCAGCATCCGGAATCCTACACACGAAAGAGATCCTCTCCCACCATTATTGGCGGCCCCATTGGGAAAAGGACATCAAACAATATGTGGAATCCTGTCCTACCTGTGCAGCAAACAAGAGTGCCTGGGCTCGACCCTGGGGCTTGCTCCAAACTTTGCTTTCCCCTAAGGAACCTTGGATACATAGTGGCCACCAACTTTATCACTGACCTCTTGTGCTCCAGGATGCTAATACAATTTGGGTAATCGTAGACCAATTTTCTAAAATGGCCCACTTCTTTCCTCTACCTGGATTACCATCAGCTCCAGAACTGCACGATTATTTGTATTCCTCATCATATCCTATTGGACCGAGGAGTCCAGTTTACCGCCCGTTATTGGAGGAGCTTGTATAAAAAATTTTGGAATCATCCTAGACTTCTCCTCCTCCTACCATGGACTAGCAGAATGCACCAATCAATTTCTCAAGGCCTTCCTGTGTTCTTATGCGAACCAAAGCCAGGTCAGATGGGCCTTCATGCTTCCATGGGTGGAGATATGTCACAGCAACCACATCAACCAAGTCACAGGAGCCTCCCCCTTCTACCTGGTTTTTGGATGCCATCCTTGATTACCTATGCCTGTGGCTATCCCAGTAACTTGTCCTAAAGCCAACCTCAAAGGCCAGCAGCTACACGATCTCTGGAAAACTACACATCAGCTTTTGAAGCAGGCGGCTGTCCAATCTTAAAAAACAGGCAGGTAAAAGATGACGTCCAGCCCCACAATTTCGACAAGGAGAATTAGTATGATTAAGTATTCGGAACCTCAGACTTTGTATGCCATCTCTGAAATTCGCCCCTCATTTTGTGGGACCCTTCCCTGTGGCACATCAGATAGAAAACTTGGCTTATAAGCTTAAATTACTGCCTACACTTTGGATCCATGATGTGTTCCATGTTTCACTCCTGAAACCTGCTATCTTGTCATGGCTATCTAGGTTGCCACCGCAATCTCCACCCAACATCCTCGAAGATGACGCACAATATGAAATAAATGTTAGGAGAGTAAAAAAGAAACTCCAATACCTCATCTCCTGGAAAGATTATGGCCCTGAGGAAAACTCATTCGAGCCCGCTGCCAAAATCCATGCCCCACAAGTAATCCATGAATTCCATCAGTGTTTTTCTTCTAAGCCCAGATCCAGGAAACTGGGGAGGCAGCCTTGCAGGGGAGGTATTGTTAAACCCCGCTCCCTCCAAGGATAATCCCTCAGGTGGCCAAATCACCAGGCTCCAGCCACCACCATCACTTGGAATGCTGCCATTGCAAGCCCTCAACCTAGGCATGTACATAGCATGTGCTCATACACACGCTATGTACATGCCTAGGTGGGAACAGCCAGGAAGTCGCACGGAGATGATGTCATTGCCTGCCAATACTTAGGCACACATTCCTCAGCATCAGGTCCACTGAGCATCTTGTTCCTTTAGCGCTAGTTGCCTGTCATGTTCTTCTGCTTGCCTCCTCTCCACACCTAAGACCTGCTGGCCATCAGAACTCAAGACTCAACCTGTGGTGGATATGATTGGTAAAGACGAAGCTCCAGTTAGTCCATTCTTGGTGTTTGTCCACCTGCTGTAGTGTGCATCACTACCGCTCAAGGGTTCACATCTGCTAACCATTACAACATTGTTGGTGTCCTACGAGGACTTGACTCATCCATACGGAAAATGAATAGAACCCTTACCCATGTGATTCTGCTCATGTTTCCCTAGGAGGTAAGCTCTTCATCAAATTCTGAAACCACCAAGCACAGCAGCCCCCATGCAAACCCAAATGTGGGAACCATGGATAGAGGTCGTATCCTTGAGGTAAATTCTCACCACACTGAACTGTTCCTGATTGTATCTGGACCTGACCCTATGTTGGATTCATGATTACTCCAACTGGATTCATCCCAATTGCACGCTGGACACCAATGACTATCCTGCAGCCAACTGCCACATTGGACCACTGATGGCATCTCTCAGTTCTCTTCTGTGACTGGTGGCACATAGCTCTCTGTTAGGTTTCCTGGGTGCACCCCACTTCCTTGAGAACAGGAAAACTTTGGCAGTCTGTTGCCACGCTGGACCACCAATGTCAGTCTCTAAACCCAACCTGGCCCATGCCGGACCACCAATGTCAGTCCATGAACTCACCCAGTCCATGCCAGACCACTAGTGACAGCCTCAGGAATCAACTCCCATGGAGAACAGGAAGACATCGTCTATTAGGAAAAATCTGTTTATTGAGTAAAACTGTCTATTATTTGCCATGCCAGACGTCTAATGACTGTCTCTGAAACCCATACCCTATCTTTTAAGGCTGCATGGCAGGAGAATCTCTATTTTACAAAGGTGCATCATCTGTGCTCGTTGCTGCAGTATTCAAAAATGTTGGCTTTGCTCCTGCTCTTCTTTCCGGTGCAGATATTTCTTCAACTTGGACACCTCATCACTACGCAGATGCTTCTCCCATTTGTCTCTGCCATCATAGGACCTGCTACCAACACTTGTTTCTTCTCTTTACATGAGTATTTACACTCCAACATTCAACAGCACTATTCTTGCTCGTTTCCCAGTGTGCTGGATGGCTTCAGAATTGCTTTTCTCACTTTATTTTTTCTCTTTCTTTTGTGAGTGGTTGTATCATTATGCTTATCGCTGCAGCATGTGAAGATGGTGGCTGTGTTCCTGCTCTTCCTTCTGGCGCAGACACTCGGACACTATCTCTATGCAGATGCTTCTCCCACTCACCTCTGCCATTGTTGGACCTGCGAGCAATGGTCAGCTCTTCTCTTCCTGTGAGTATTTACTTTCGCCCTAGCTTAATTGCACCCAGGTAGAGAGTACATCAAGCTAAGGAGAGAGAACACTGTAGAAATCTCATCCTTGTGTATCTTTCCTCGTTCCAAATCACATCCAGTCTTCACTGATGTGTACTGTGCTGTTCGTACATCTGCCAGTGCATGTAAAACTGGCCCCAAAACCCTAGACCACCACCAAAACCTCACCTTGACTTACTAGATGACCCTCCTATAGTGGTATAAATAGTTGACTACTATGTGAGCCTTATAAAGAGGCTCCTCTGTCTCTTACCAAGAGCAGCCCAAAAATAAGAAAATGCCTGCCTGGGCAACTTGCAAATCACTAAAATAGCACAGTGCAGTAACTCAAAAATTAACCTAGCCATGCCCCTTTTCTTTATCACAGGCATTATTAGTGCAAAATTTATAGTATTTTGATGAATCTAGGCCTAAATTTGTAACATCATATTTTGAAACAACAAAAGCTGTAAAGGACTTTTTCCATCAACTACAAAAGTTGTCGGTAAACGTTATGTTGGAAATTGCAGTTGTTTACAAGTAAATGATCATCAGTACTGTTTAAAATTTACTTTAAATTGGGATTTTGAAATGACCAGTTCAGGAAATCATGAACACTCAAATGAATTAACAATATGTGAAGACAACTTTAAGAGACTGTGTTTGAGGTGTGGTTCCTGGGGCCTTATCCGGAACTATCAACCCAGGGGTTACCGAATTTGAAAGGACAGCCCTAGAGCCTAACTGGTGCATGAATCTTTCTGAATGCCTGCTTGACTTTTAAAGTAATTTTTGCATGTAAACAGCTTCCCTAGAGAAAAATATCCTGCTGTTCAGCCACTAGGGTGGATCCACCTTGTCAGGCAGCAGCAGAGCCAGTCATGCCTATTTGCCTGACTTTTGTCAGAACTGAGATGAGCTGATGAAAAATCACACAGTCTTGTTTCTATTCCTGACACAAAATGGATGCCTCCCAGCAGCTATACTGCAGATTTATACATAACAAACCCCTTAAAAAAGGGTCATCTTAATAAGATGCTTGCACCTGTCTGTCCTTTGGGGGCAGTATGAAAGTTGTTTTCCAATTCCTTTCTGCTTAAGTCATCTGTTTTTGCTTTATTTCTCTTTTCCTGGGCTAGGAAGCAGAGAGTTTTAAAATAACCTAGAATGAGTCTCACAATAGCTCAAAGACTTTTTTCACAAGCTTACAATGCTTCCCAGTTTTCCCTAATCTTTGAGGAAATGACTCTCCCACCCTTTTACTTTAATGGACTACCACTACCTCACTGATGCTGGAATTAAGAACATAAGAAGTTGCCATACTGGGTCAGATCGAGGGTCCATCATGTCGAGCATCCCATTTCCAACAGTGGCCAATCCAGAACACAAGTACCTACCAAATACCCAAACGGTAAATAAAACGCGTGCTACTAATGCTGGTAATAAGCAGTGGCTATTCCCTGCGTCAATTTGATTATTGCAGTTTAAGGACTTCTTCTCCAGTAACTTGTCCAAACCTTTTTTAAACCCAGCTTTGCTAACTGCATCTTCTGGCAATGAATTCCAGAGATTAATTCTGTGCTGAGTGAAAAATATTTTCTCCAATTTGTTTTAAATGTGCTATTTACTAATTTCATGGAGTGCCCCCTAATCCTTGTATTATCTGAAAGAGTAAATAACCAATTCGCATTTATCATTCTAGTCCTCTCATGTTTTTTTAGACCACTGTTACACCACCATTATGACATTTCATCATTGGTATGCTAGTGTTAGTTTTCATGCCCTTCTTAAACCATTTTTATTAAAATAAAAATTGTCTCTTGGTGGAGCAGAGCTGCTGAGAGCCCCTATTTATTATTAAATAGGCTCATCACGTTTCATCTTGCTATCTGCAGAAACACCCCTCCCTTCCTCTCCCAAATCCAAATGCACCTTCAGAAGTGTTACACAAGCAAAAAACTTATAGTCTCACCTGAAAATAATAACCTACGGTATACAGACAGAGCAAGCAAAAACATGGGCAGCTTCACAGTATCAAGGTCCAGTTTCTCTCCCCTCCAATATTTTTATTTATTTATTTATTTAAAAATGTTGTATACCGTCATTCGCAAGAAACATCACAAAATATAGCAACTTAAGAAAAATTCCTACAATTTTCAGCTCCTATCCCTCACCATTCTTTCATATAGCTTAGCAACAGCAAGTGCAAACTTAATCGCCAACATTCATATCTATGTCATATAAAATATTTCAGTGTATAGCCCTGCCACCATAAGAGACTTACTTTCATCGCCAGCGATTTACACATATGCAAATATCCATGAGCAAGTGGTGCATCTCTGTGGGTGCGTGTATCTGAAAGAACATATGTGAGAGCATCTGTATTTGAGTTTGTGTATGTATGTATGAGAAAGAGCATGTGTGAGAATATCTATATTTGTGTTTGTGTGTGTATGTATGAGAGAGAGCATGTGTGAGAGCGTGTGTGTGAGGAGAAAGCTCCCCTCCCTTCCTTCTACACTAATCCATGGCAATCTCAGGGTGACTGGAAACCAAAAGTTACCAGGTATGGAAAGTATTTTTAATTTCCTTATTAGTTTTAATTATTGTGTTGTGTTTGATGTGTCTGCTATTTTTAAATATTTTATTGATATTTGGGATATTTTTTATAATTTGTATATGACCTTTTTATTAATGGGTGTTATTCTATTCATCAGCTATTTTGAAATTCTTTTTTATTAGTATGTTTTTATTATTATGATTGTGGAGCGAGTACCGGTTCCTATCTGCAATCTATAATAGTAATTCACAAGATATAAATATATGATAGCTTCTGATACAGCAGAGAGTTGAGAAGGGATTTAAGAACATGGGCCCTTGTGGAGTGAGTACCGGTTCCTATCTGCAATAATGACTCATGATCTCCGTACCTGCGATAATGTCTTAGACAGAAAGGAGTCTTCGGAGATTAGGAACATAGGCCCTCGTGGAGCGAGTACCGGTTCCTATCTGTAATAGAACTCACTGTGTTCACGTCTGCGATCGCTTCCAGGCAGTAAGGAGTCTTCTGAGCATTCAGGGACGTAGGCCCTCGAGGAGCGAGTACCGGATCCTCTCTTAGCAATCTGAAATCAAGAAGAGAGAACGGGACCCCCGAGGAGCGGGTACCCCTAGGTAAGGTTGTGGGGGCAGAGCAGTGGAGAAAGAATTCCCCTTACTAACTCGATTCATAGTTGCAAGCAAAAACCTTTTAAGGTGGAAGCGGATGACGTCACTACGGGAGGGTGCCCTTGCCGGTACAAACTCTGGAGCGCGCACGTGCGCCCTTACGTCATCAGGAACATGGCGGATCCGCAGCGTAAGGCCAGTCCGGGGATTCCAGGAAGAACGGCGAGGAGAAGCCGCGGCAGCATCTGTCCGTCAGACCCGAAGGGAGTCGCCACTTAGGTAGAGAGGGTGGAGCAAGGGCGAGAACAGGCACGAACGCAACATTATGATAGCAGGTGCAAAGTCTTTGGTTGTGCAAGGACCTATGGGTCTGGCTGGCCCCCAGATTTTCAAAGAGAAACTTGGTGGGCAGTTTCCCAGCCTCTCACATTAGGGACATTGGATGCCTGATGATACTGAATCCTCTGATCCATCCATAAGATACAGATACAATTATTTTCCATGCCCATTATTCCAACATTAGAAACCTAATTAATTTAAATATGGTGAATAATATGATGCATGGATGTATAAATATTTGTGTTTGTTTTGTTTGTGAATCTTTTGATATTTATGAGTTTTAATCTTTATGTAATTTTGTATTCTTCCTAGAATTGTAGACAGAGCGGGCTATACCTTTTTTTGTAAATAAATAGTGCCAGGATCCCCATATTGGCTCCAATTGAGCTGGAAACCCAAAAGAGCAGGATGAAACTACTGGGTCAAAATTAAAAGCAGAAATTAAAGCCCCCTACTGCCTTGTGGTGGTGTATGTTGTGTTCATGGTGAGGGCACAGTTTTTCATTTGGCCATGGGTGCGAAATGGCCTAGCTACTGCTCTGCTTTCAATGTCCTTTTTCATGTACAATTGATTATTATAAATGCAGAATTTTTAATTATGTGTAGTGAGGGCAAGCGTCATGCAGGCACAAGGCTGAAAAATTTGCCTAGGCTTCCTAATGCCCTTGCAATGGACCGGAGACAGTGTGCCCCAAAAAGACCCCCACCATTCACTCATCTCCCACTCCTCCAGCGGAAAATGCTGGGGAAAAGGTGGGAATAAGGTCTTACGATTCCTGTGAAGTGTGGCAGGGTTGACAGCTTCCTAGAAACATTATCGCTGACTATCTGCCACTGCTCTGGGAACTCTGACCCCTACCTTCCCCCTTCCATAGCATTTAAAATCACCGAAAGGGCCAGACTACAAACAGATTCCCCCCCCCGCTTTGCCCCTCTTGTTGATTTGACCTGGGGAGAGGAGTGGGGGAAACCCATCTCATCCCTTGCCTCAGGCAGCAGATTCTTTACAGCCATCCCTGCTTGGTGGGGGTGATTGGCCACTCCTTGGCCCAATCCCGAAGCCCTGGCTACAGCGGACCCCAAGGAGGGAGCTGTACGCAGGGCAGCTGGAGGGCTCACATGGGCCCCGAGACACAGCGCTGCGGGAAAGTTGGACTGTACGGCAGCTTGAGGGGCAGGAGGAAGAAATTCCCAGAGCCTGGCGCTGCCCTTTGTGTCTGTGGCTCCCTGGGCTGGGTAATGGGTGTGTGGTGGCAGTGCTGGGGTGGATGGGGGGACATTCCCATGCTGCTCCAGCTGTGGGACTACAAAGTTGGGACAGTGTTAGGGCTGCTACAAAATACTCTTCTACTTTTCACCGTGGTTCCCTTGCCTAGGTTTTTTTTTTTAAGGCTGCCTTGTTCAACCAGAAGAGAGGAGCCAGTGTAGCAGCACTGTGAACAGCTTTTACTCCTGGAAAGGCTGCATTCCACTTTGAGAGCCCAGGCCAGCTTCTTCCCTAGGGGAGGGCAGGGCCTGGCCTTCTCCCACTCCAACCTTCTCTCTCTCAAGCAGTCTCCCAAGGGCTGCCAAGAGAGACCACTGCTCAGTCTCTTCCTTCCTTCTCTTTTGGTGCTCTTTTTTTGTTTTTTTGCATCTCCCTAGCAGTTAGCTTTCCCACAAGAGCCCTCTGGCACCTCCCCTCTCCCTTCCCCGCCCCTTTCCCAGCCCTCACAGCCGTCCCTGCTGCTGTAGCTGCTTCCCCTCCGAGGCCAGCTCACCGTTCCCGCAGCTCCGCGGCGCAAGGTAAAACAGCTTTTTTTTTCTTTTTCTCCTCCTCTTAATATCCCATCTTCTGGGGCAGTAGGAGCCGTGTAGGGCTTGGGGCAGAAGGAAAGCAAGGCGGGCTTTTCATTCCCTTTCCTTCGAATTTATCAGTGGAGCGGAATATTACAGCCTCCCTCTCCTAGGCTCCCTGTTAGCTGTTGGACTGCAGGGGTTTGCTTCCTAAGCAGGAAGGGAAGAAGAGGAGGGTCTCGGGACGGGTTTTTTTTTTGTGTGGGGAAATAAGTTCGTTTTTTTTTTGTCTTTTTGGCCTGATGAGGCTCAGCTCCTAATTAGAGAACGGAAGCCAGGAGAAAAGTCCTGTTGCTGCTTCTTTTGCTCTAAGCTACTGATTTTTTTTTCTTTTAAATTAGTTTGTACATTTTAATATTTTTTTTAACTCTGTTAAGCTGAAGTAGCAACCCCTGACTGTTCCCATCCCCTCCCTCCTTGTTCTAATAGTGATAGAATTTACCTTCCCTCCTTTTTTACATTTTTAGCCGTTTTTCTATAATTACTTGTGTTTTAAACCCCCACATTTCACAATGTCTAGAAAAGGAAAATCCCCCTGCACAGCAATCGGAGAGAGTGCGGGTACCACAATCCCCCTTTAAAATTGAAAGTGGGGTAATAAATACTGGACCACCCTCATTTATATACAAAGAGGTGAAGGGGTGGCCCCTTACTGGTAAGATGCAGGTCTAAAACAGGGATCATATCTGACCCAAACCTAAGAACCAACAAGCTTCAGAAGACAACCCTGCAGGCTGAGAGCCTGGGTGAAAGGACTTCTGGGTGCCTCCCCCCCCCCCCCATCAGGTAGGGAATAGCTCAGTTCCTCCCAGTCAGCAATATGGAGGAAAACTATCTAGTCCTTACCCACACTGCAGGGTGGAGACAATCCAGTTACTCCTAGCCTTCAGGAGCTTCCCTCCGCTACCATCAGCAACCCACTGTGCCCTTTGCTGGATCCTTCCCCCCAGGGAGCCAGTGATAGCAGGCATGAGAGCGCCTGTGGAAACAATTGAAGCTCCTACTGACCCCGAAGACACCATGCAGGTTTCCCCTCCTCCAGAAGTGAGGGGAAGCCCTGACATTTGGAGGGTTAACTTGGGGGGCGTGGGGGGTGGGAGAGAGCTGAGAACTGCCCAGTCAATGAATGGGTCGATGTCAGCACCCTTCCGTATGAGAGGCCTTCTCCATGAAGGAGAAGGAGTTCTTTAATTTTAGAAAGGGTGCAGTGGAAGAAACAGAGGACACAAGAAGAGACCCGGGTGTCAGAGATGACCTTGGACTACCCGGATCCCCCAACCCAAAGGGATAATATAATTGAGATGGAAGAAGAAAGGGGAAGCAGCGGCCCATCCTTATGAACAAGAACCGTAAGCAGGGCCATGTCGCATGCCCCTCTCCTCGCCTCATCTCTGACAGAGCTAACAGCGGCAATTGATGCTTGCCAGGTGAGAGAAGGAAACTCCTCAGCTCCTTCCCCCACCTGCAAGGCAGGATAAAACCGCCTGATGAGGTGGCAATAAGGGGGAGCACCACAGAGGTGTAAAACCCTCTGAAGCAACTGACAGGCCCCCAACCGAAACACTTCCTCCCATTCGTCTGCCCGGTGTGACTCTGACCTCAAATGAGGTTTTATTTCTTTCAGAGCAGGCCCTGGAACCATAGTCACCCAGGGTGCTGGTTCAGCAGAGGAGGAGGCAGGCCGAAAACACCTAACTCACAGGCCTATACAGTAAAGTCCGCAGGAGAGCGGGCGAATGCCCGTTCTCCCGGCGCGTGCACCGGCCACTCGCCGGTGCGCGCGATTCAGTATTTAAATTAGCCCCGGCGGTAAAAACGCTAGGGACACAAGTGCGTCCCTAGCGTCTCCTTTTTGACAGGAGCGGCGGCTGTCAGCGGGTTTGACAGCTGACGCTCAATTTTGCTGGCGTCGGTTCTCGAGCCCACTGACAGCCACGGGCTCGGAAACCAGACGCCGGCAAAATTGAGCATCCGGTTTTCGGCCTGACTGCCACGGGCCGAATTCAAATTTTTTTTTTTTAAACATTTTTTTACTCTTCGGGACCTCTGACTTAATATCGCCATGATATTAAGTCGTAGGGTGCACAGAAAAGCAGTTTTTACTGCTTTTCTGTGCACTTTCCCGGTGCCAGAAGAAATTAGCGCCTACCTCTGGGTAGGCGCTAATTTCTGAAAGCAAAATGTGCGGCTTGGCCGCACATTTTACTTAGTGAATCACACGTGAATACCTAATAGGGCCATCAACATGCATTTGCATGTTGTGGGCGCTATTAGGTGCCGCGGGTTGGACGCGCGTTTTCCTCCCCTTACTGGGTAAGGGAAAACGCACGTCCAAGAGCAGGCTACAGTGCGCTCCGTCGGAGCCTGTCAAGGAAGTAATGTTTCATCTGAGGATAGTGCCACCCTGAGGAGAGGAACTGTAACCCTGCCTAGTGGCGAGAAGGGAAGAGGAAACCAGAAAGAAATAAAAAAAAAAGTTTGGCAAAAATCCATCAGCAAGAACCAGACAAGTCCCTTCTGGCCAACATAGAGAGAACCTAAACAGCAGCAGAGGCGTAGGCCTGCAGCGTATGCTTTCCTGTCATATGCTGCCAGAGCACAACATCCATCAGTATGCCTCCGCTGTGGTTAACTGATAGGCCCCAAAGGAATACTTAGGCCCCCAAAGACAAGCAGGGAGGCTGCTGTACTACTTGCTTCAATGGCCCTGGTTAATAAGGCACTAGGGGGCAGATGCAGTATCATGCACGCAAAAAACTTGCGTCCAACCTGGACACACGTTTTTTGAATGCACGCACATCCCCTCTCTTGGGCGCTTGATCTGATATTCTAATGAGGTGGCGAGCTAAAAGAGATGCCACAGGTTAGGAAAATGGACGCTTGTAAATTGAGCTTCCCTTTTCCTAACCTGACCACTGTCAAGTTTGTTTTTTTTTGTTGTTGCAACTTTCTATAATTCCTCCTGTTTAGTATCGCAACAATATTAAGTAGAAGGAATCACAAAAAAAACTGCATTTTTTGCTCTTCTGAGCGTGGCATGGGGTGCCTCAAAACTTAATGCCAGTTCTGGACTGGCGTTAATTTTTGAGCATTAAAATGTGTCAGGCACACTAGTTTTTGTTTTTTTTTGTTATTCGTGGTACTAGTTAATAGTCTCATCAACATGCATTTGCATGTGATGGGCGCTATTCTGCGGGGGGGGGGGGGGGGTTGGATGTGCGATTCGGACGCGCTAAACCCCTTCCAGCAATAAGGGGTTGTGGTCGCGCATCCAACCACGGCCTCTAAGGACATAAGGATAGGGGGCACAGCACAGACCTCTGAAAGAGCCAGGAAATGGTGATATTTAGCTGCCGCACCTAAGAGTTCTAGAGAAGGTGATCTCAGAAGTTTTTGCGATCTGCTGAGGTACAAGGATGCAAGACTGCGGCACCTCGAATCCTTCGTTATCCGGTTGCCTGAGGCACAGCAGAGGGTAAGGTGGTGATCCAGATTTAGTACCTGGGCGGCTGCCTCTGCAAGGTGTATTATGCCACCAGCGAGGAGAGGCGCCTTTGCTGCCATAAATCTGGGCACACCCAATGATGGTGCCCTAAGGTGAGAACACCCATCCTGCCTCCCCCCCCCCCCCCCGGTCTCTTGGGCTTCTGAGCCCTGAAAGAGTGGTGCGACTCTGTGACACACTTCTGGGGCTCAGAATGGTGTAGCTGCAGGGATGTCCAGGAGAAGTTCGGAGCAATGAGGTTCCTCGGGAGCGGTTCCGCCGACTTCAGAAGTTAGCAGCAGCTGCATGCCATGGAGAAATTTCAGAACACTACTGGAAGAAAGGAGTACCGTTTGGTAACTTCCGGAAAAGCTGAAGCAGGTAGAGGGATGAAAACTCCGAAGGCTGCCTCATCCTCCAAAGGTGCTTCAGAACCTAGAGGAGGGAGAGGGCAGTGGCACAGAAGGGCGCGTTTCTTCCCCCCCCCCCCCCCCTCGGTTCCCCGCCCTAGAGTGGTGGTTGAATCAAGGGAGTCATAACACAGAAAATGGCAGTGGAAGTGGGGGGGAAATGACCCAGGCCGAGAACTGCAAACTACTGTTTCCCTCAGGCAGGAAAAGAGATTCTGCTGCGAAACATCCCTCCGTGAGGCGGCACCCTCCACCTTCTGCCCAGAATGGTCGAACCCCCTTTTTGTAAGGGAAGATCAGAATGCAGTGGGACCCCAGGAGGCATATGAGACTCCTCACAGGGGAATACACATTCCATTGCCTGAGGGGCTAGGACCCTCAGATCCTGCCATATAAAAGAAATGGGGGAAATCTCGGCTACTGTCTCCAAAGGAGTCTATTTTTATGGTTAATTGTACATTTTTCTCTTGGTTTGTTCCTTGATCTCTTACTAAGCTGAGACTGGACATTGGACATCATCTGGGCTAATCCATGTCTCCTCCCAGACAATGCACTAAACTAAGAAATCGCTTGGCACCAATAAAGGTCTTGCATGTCTCCCTAAGATGCACGGGTTTTAGAGGTATCAGAATCCTGTTATATTAAGGCCCCCTCGCCTCCTGGTTAAAAGCAGGGAGAAGCGGTCTGGGGTTCTCCTCAATCCAGATATCTGAGACATCATTGGGGGGAGGGGTGAAAATTATGACCATCAAACATGGCCAAAGCCCCCAGGGTCCTGTTATTAGACCTTTAGAGGTTAAGCAAAGTATTTGTGTTGTTTAAAAGGGGTTTAGAAATACCAGAATTCAGTCATATTAAGCCTCCTCCCCTCTTCATCAGGGGGGAGGGAGAAGGGGGGTCAGGTGGTCTCCCTTCATCCAGACATTTGAAAGATTGGGATGGGAGGGACCCAGCATGACCACGGGACATGGGCAAAACTCTCAGGGGCCGATACACGCGCGAAAAAACGTGCGTCCAAACCGGGCGCCTGTCTTTTTTTTTTTTTTTATCAACACAAGCACATCTACCTCTCCTGGGTGTCCGATGCAATACTCAAATGAGCTGCCATGCTAAAAAGGATGCACTAGAACTAAATTGCACCTCCTTGGCATCGGGTGCCCCGGAAACATGTGCTGTGTGCAGGTTACGAAACCCGACGCTCAATAGGAGCATTCGTTTTATCCCGCAGGAGCTAACTTACAGGCACAATACACACGTTCGATATACACAGCCTGGAGCGTATATATTGTGGGCCCCAAAATTTATTTTTTTCCGTCAAGCCTTTTAATTTTTTCATGATGCTGCTTTCTGTGGTTCCTCCTAATTAGTATCGTCACGATACTAAATAGGAGGAACCACAGGAAAGCAGTATTTTTTGTTTTGTTTTTTTAGTTGAACCCTTGATGCTCGGCAAGACTTAACTCCGGCTCACGAGCTGGCATTAAATTTTCCGTGTTAAAACATGCGTGGTGGGTGCACGGTGATTTTTATTTTGCATCGGGGGTAATAGCTAACAGCCATATCTACATGGCGTTTACATGTGATGAGCACTATTAGCTACGCTCTTGTTTGGACTTGCTAATCCCATTACTGCATCTGGATTCATTCTAGCACGTCCAACATGCGTGTCAGGCTGTGTGCTAGGCTGATCGCACTAACAGGCCGAAGCAATACAGACGTTTTAAAACTGCATCCAAACTGGGCGCTCGCTTTCTTAATGCACGCCCATCGGGCTCACCATGCGGTAGGCAAATGAGCGCTGCCTTAAAAAGGAAGCAGTAGGGGAAACTGTGCATCCCTAGCGCCTCCCCCGGCATTGGGCGTCCAGGAGAAGTGGCTGTGTGCAAGTTAGGAAAATGGACGCTCAATTTTGAGCCCAGCCATGGGTTAGAAAAATGGATGCTCGTTAATTGAGAGCCCATGTTCCTAACCTGACTGCTGGCAAGACATGTTTGTTTGTTTATTTATTTATTTTTTACCTTACTACTTTTATCTGTTCCTCCGACTTAATATTGCCACGATATTAAGTGGGAGGACCTACAGAAAATCACTAATTACTGCTTTTCTGTTAACTTTAGGAGCTCCTCAAGACTTAATGTCTGCTCTGGGTCAGACAATTTTTGAGAATAAAAACAGGCGTGTTGGGTGCACATTTATTTTTTACATAAGTGGGTAATAGCTAACAGCCCATTTACATGTGACGAGCGCTATTAGCTATGCGTGTTTTGGATGCGTAAATCCCCTTATTGCATAAGGGATTATGGATGCGTGTCCAAGCGCTCGTTGACCTGTGTGCTAGGCTCAGCGCAGGATATTGCATCGGCCTGTATTTTGCATGCACCCCTCAGTGTTCTTTTACCTGCTCAGCCTTAAAATAGTAGATGCGGTTAAAAACGAGCATAAATAACTTTTTTTTTTTTTTTTTTAATTATCCTCAGAAAAGTGGTGAGAAGAGTTAACTAGGAATGCAATAAAAGCTTTATACGTTTTAATTACTTAACTATTTGGGAAAGTAGGGAGCATACAAGTATGCATCTTGATGACTGCATTTAAGGGAGAGTATTTATTGTGCCCCAGTCCTGTTCGTCTTGGGTTCCTCGGGTTTCGCGTTGCAGAACCGGAACCCAGCTTTCCCCGGCTGCCTCCTCGGCTATCGTTTTGTGTGCGCGCGCTCTCAGTCTTGCCCCCTACCACATGCATCGCTGGGCTGAGGCTGCCGCTCCACGTTTGCTTCCTCTTTGCCCTGGGCCGGGGCTTGGGATACGGGAGCCCTGCCCCCCTCCTGCTCACTGGACGCTGGGGGCGTCGCGCTCCCACCCCTTACTGTTGTTTCGTTGCTCTTCTAAGCGTTTTAGCTGGGGTCATTTAGGGACCTGTTTATATAAGGCATTTTTTCCTCTCGCCCCCCCCCCCCCCCTTTTTGTATCTAAAGGAAAAATGCTTTGTAGATTGTAACGAGTATGTGGACCAAGTGAATAGGGAATACTCGGATTTAAGAAGCTGAGTAAATACAGCTTGCAGGCCTGGCTAGAGCTGGTGCGGTATAGAGTTTCAGAAACTGACCTGGCTGGCAACAGCAACTCCCCGCTAACCAGAGAGAGCCGGAATACTACCTTCTTAGCAGGTAGGGGTCTGGGGTTGGGTTTTTTTTTTTTCCCTTTGGTAACCAGTTACTGTGCTGGGTTTCTCTATTCTATTAAAGACTGAGTGAGTTTATTTATTTTATTTATTATTTTTATATACCGACATTCGATCTCAATTGAGATATCACACCGGTTTACATTCAGGTACTGTATTTCTCTACCCCCAGAGGGCTTACAATCTAAGTTTTTGTACCTGAGTTAGTGAAGTGATTTTTGCTAAGCAGCTCATGCTTAAAAATCTGTTAGTTTAATGCTGGCCTCAGTGTCTGATGCAGTAACGCTTTAGAGATTTGGAGTCTGAAGTTTCCAGGATCAGTTTTCTGGCACTTTTTTTTTTTTTTTTATAAAGTGTTTTTTGCTACAGTTTTCTTTGACAAGTTGATCACATCAGACTCCAGACCTCCGTCTCCTCCAGAATAAACACTAGAAAAAAGTTGTCTGAATATCATGAGCTGTGATGGGTGAGGCTGGGAGATAGGGAGGTGTTAAAAGGAAACGAATTTGGGAACAGTCTGTTAAATTAAAAAATGGAATAATTTAAAATTCTACAGGAAAATTGTTCGAGTAGAAACTAGCAGAAAACCCTGTGGAACTTCAGCCTGGAGCACTTTGAAGCAAAAGTTCTGCAAGATTTTCTGTGTTCTCTATTTTTTTTTTTTGTTTGCTTCCATGATGCAATATATTCCACAGAAAATAATTACCTTTCCTGAAATTGCAAGACATTTTAAAACCTTGGGCAAAAAATGGTGCATGCAAACTGCCATGCAGGCTTCCAACTTAAATCTGATTCAGGATGTATTCTAGCAACAGCGAGCCTGCTGGGATAAACCACTTCAGAAGAATCCTCCCTGGGTGGCTCCCAACCCCACAAGGACTACAGAGTGGGGGGGGGGGGGGGGAGGCTTCAGCAGAGGTTAACAAGTGAGTGTGGGCTGTGTAAAGCAGACTCTGAAGATCTTAAAATGAAAAGAATTATGGTTCATTTAAATCCCCTGCCCTCCCCCACCCCCCCAATCACATACAAGACTTGAGCTATGAATATAAAGTAGAAGAAAACTGTGTCCTTAATAGATGGATATTAGGAGTAATGGTGACTTTAGAATTGGCTGGATTGTAGTTTTAGCACTGGTGATCACAAGCACTGATCCCTTTTGGAGTTTCAGGATGGAGGAAGTGAGGTAGCTGCCCTTAGTTGTTAATGTGAGATCATGGATGGTACTGGTGGAGAGGTTTGTCATCACATCTCTTGTCTAAAGTGTGTGTTGATATGTGGCTGCTGAAGGTCTGTGGTTTAGGACCCAGGTATTACAGTATCCTAGTGTAAATGTGTTCCTGAATCAGTTCTTCCTTTTTCCACTGTCATTTGGTTTTAATGGCCTGGTTGTTTCTTCTACTTTTCTGCTTCCAGCTTAGTTGGAACAGACTTTGGGGCTATAGCACCATGAACCTTCGTTTTGCAATTACCTGGTGATTTTCCTCCAATTTTAAACTTCTTGCTGCTTTTCCCCATCTATGTAAGAACATTGTGTGATTGAGAACATTAGAAGTGTCATGCCTGTTCAGATTAGAGGTCTGTTGATCCCAGTATCCTATCTCTGAGAGTGGCCAATCCAGATCAACTGGTAGCACCCAGAAGATCCCTGTGGGGCTCACCTGATTAGTATCCAGAAGTAAGAGGTGGCAAACCCCAAATCTTACTTGCCTAATATGTTTTCCAAACTTTTCATGCCTAAGGCATAACTACATTAACAAAAATGTTGTGTGGTATACCATTCTCCACTGACCAGGCAGTGCAGACATGCAGAAAATTTATATGACCAAAAGAAGAGCTAGGGAAGTAACTGTGCTGTAAGACTCACCAGTCTCTCTTCCAAATGTTAAAACAAAGGGAGAGAGGTGGCACACACATGAACCTGTTACAGTGGATCAGCTTCCTCTCTACACACATGCGGGAGAAGTTGGTGTGCTGCTGTCAGAATTCCTTCACTGCTGCATCCAGCACTCAGTGCATGCTGTCCCTAACTCACTTAACCTGGGGATAAGACAGACGCTGGAAAGAACTCGCAGGAGGAGGATCAGGAAGGGGAAGATGAGATGTGTGCGTCCTGTACGAAGCGGGGGCCCAGCTACCTGCCCTGCATGCTACCTGTTAATTCCTACACTCCAGGGCTCGAGCTGTAGCTAGGATGGAGAAGCAGGCATGACAACATGTGTTAAATGTGTAGGAACTTCTTTCCAATGAGTCCCCACTGGGGTGTCTTGTTGCTGAAAATTGCTGAGAGCAGAGCCCTGGATCTGAGCATCAGGCAGTGGTGACTTTTCAATGGCACACCTGAATAGGTCTGAAAGCCCAACCAGTGTGAAATGGCATTCGGGTTGGGAAACACTGGTGTAGTAATTAATGAATCTGTCCTCTAGGAACTTGTCCAAACCTTTTATAAACCCACCTGTACTACACTATTAGCCTTTGCAACAAGTTCTACAGCATAATTGTGGAATTCTACTTTTATTAAATGTTTTAAATCTGCTACAAGTTTTATGGCATGCCCCTTCATATTACTTCTATTTGAATGGGTAAATGATTGCTTCCTGCTGACTTATTCCATATCATTCATGATTTTGTAAATCTCATTTTTTCCCCAAACCTATTGTAGTGAAGGTGATAGGCCACAGGCTGTCATGCTTCAGAGCCTGGCCACTAGATGTCACCATGGTGCGATAACTAACTGGTAGCTGTGAATGTTATGTTCTAAGCACCCCAAGAGGCTGGATGTTTGGACCACTGCCTTACTAGTTTTGATGGATGTTTTTTAGATTATTAGCTTGGTGGTAAGAGGTGGGGTGGAGGCAGGATGTTGTATTAAGTATGTGTGATGTCTACACATACTGGAAGAGAACTAGGGTGGCCAACCTTTCCATGGATCATAACTGGACACCCAACAAAACTTCATGTTTGGGGGGGAGTGCGGGTGGGAAGGTTACAGACTGTCAGTTGTTGAGCCTCTCATTACTTGGCTTTCAAGAACCCCCGTTCAATATACTTTTTTTTATTAAATGTTATTTCAACTATCCTCGTAAAGACATCAACTGCAGCCTCTCTCATGGAGTTTTGCACTCTACACAACTAAAGCCTTTCTAATAGACACCCACCTCCATACTTCCCCATAAACACACACAGCCTCTGCTCTTACACACACACACACACGCCCTCCTCCTCCTCCTCCTCCATGCATTCCTCTCTTGTGCTGCCACTTCTGTCTCTAGACCCCTCCTTTTCCATGCTCTTGTCTTTCTCTCCCTCCTGTCTCTATCTCCTTTCTTTCTGTGTAACCCTGTCTCCTTTGTGCCTCCTCTCTCTTCCTTCCCCTCATGCTCCTGTTGTGCCTCTCCCCTGTGACCTTTCTTCCATATCCCCTCTGTATCTCTTGCCTCCCTTGCTCCCCATGTGTCTATCTTTCTTTCCCTCTCCTTTTCTCATTGTCCCCTCTCTCTCTCCCCTTTCCGTACCCTTTGACTGTCTCTTTCTCCAACGTCTCCTCCTCTGTTCCTGTATCCCTGGCTGACTTGCTGCAGCCCCCTCTGTCATGTCTTGGCCCAGCATTTAGGGAGGTGCAGGGACCCAGAGGGCATTGCTGCAGAGATCTGTGGAGCCACTGGGAACTGAGGGCTGTGCTATTCTCCGCCTCCTCTCCCCATTCCATCCAATCAGAACACAGGAAAGGAGGCAAGAGGGTGTGGACACAACTCCACTCTGGGTTCTGTCTTTCTCTACAACCCAGGAAGTTGTGCAAAGAGAAGGAGCCTCTGGCAAAATCCAGATTTTCAGTGTCTGGTCAGTATTACTGACTGTACAGCACAGGTGAAAACCTGGCTTTCTGGTCCAAAACTGGGCAGTTGGCAGCCCTAAAGAAAACCAATTAATAAAATGAAAATTGGATAAAACATTATATCCGTAGAAGCATTGATAGGACCAATAGGCAGGGGTGGGTCAATGTTTTAGGTTTGTTTGTTTTTTTTGGCAGTTACGTAACAGCAGCAAAAATCAATTATCTGGGGAAAAGGAAAGATAAGTAAAAGACACTGGTAGAGGGTGACATTGTCTTGGAAATGGTCTGAATAAAGAAGGGATATTTAGATGAAGGAATATTTCACATTTAAAATAGTGTTTAAAAAAAAATTATGTAAACCCCCCTTCAGGAGTGGGTTATGCCCCATTGGGACCATAAAAGAATTTTACTTTCTCTTAGGGGCTGGAACCTTAGGCTAGCTGTCTTGGATCCTTTTACTATGGGGGCGAAGTGTGTCTCTTTCAGGGCTTGGAGTGCTAGGGGTGGCTTGGATACATATCTGGCACATTGTCCCTGGGGGAGAATATGTCCCCAAACAAAATCTTTACTGTTGGGCAGAAATAACAAAATCCTCTGCACCGCAATATGTCTCTCTTTTTCTTAGTCTTTCTCCTCTATCTCTGCATGAATCTCTGATCCAGGGCCAGGGAAACCTCCACCTTGCAGGGCTTGGCCGAGTGGAGTTCCCAGATGGGCAGAGTATCCTTAAACTGGGCAGAAAACCCTTACAAACTGGTAAAATGGTAAATACAGTCTTTTGCACAGAATATTAGTGGGGGATTTTTATTATCATTTTAATGATATTTTGAGTGGTGGTTGTATGGTGGTGTGTTGTATGAGTGATTTGATATGTGAAAAATAAAATGTTTATAAAATATTTATATCTTCTGTATTAGTGTGATAGTATGATTTAAGATTATGATTCAATATATATTTAGTAACATATATTGATTATATACAAATTTTGTATTGAAAACATAGTAATATATACTGATTAATAAAAAGTATTTTGTATTAGAATAATTTGATATGAAATAATTAGTCTGAATTCTAAAAAAAAATATTTTTAGAAATTATGATAGTAATTTTGATAATATGTATCTACCTCTATGAGTATTGTATTTGGATGTTATCACATGAGGGATATAGTACACTCTGGGTAGTTTACTTGATACAGTTTCTAGAAGATCATTCTTTATTAAATCAACATCATTTTGGCTTCCGTAAGGCATATAACACTGAAACTTTGCTTATTTCATTACTTGATATTTTCCATCGAGGATTTAATTCAGGTACAGGTTACTTGTGTGGCTGGATATTGGTGCCGCTTTCCACAGGCTTGATCATTGCATTTTGATATGACTGAGGGACATTAGCGGGGTGGCATGGCTCTCAGCTGGTTCTCTTATTTATCCAGTCGAGCGTACCAGATCAGAATTTACTCTTCTACCTCTTCATGGCACCACATACAGTCTGGTGTTCCTCGGGGTTCAGCCCTTTCTTCGATCTTATTCAATCTTTATCTTACTCCATTATGTTGCATTCTTGGTTACCTCGGAATGTCATTTAAGCTTTATGCTGATGACATTCAATTTTCTTTTCCTCTGAAATCTTCTTGGCATGACACATCAGTTTTTCTCTCATTGTCTTTTCATGATACAAGACTGGCTTAACAAGAATAACCTATTCCTTAATGTAATAAAAACTAAAGTCTTATCTCTTAGACAACCTGCTTCCTACCTCAATCCACCATTACTTAGTCAAAATGGTTCTGAGATTCATTTCTCTCAAAAAGCCCATAATTTGGGTGTTTTGATTCACAACCACACATACAATCAGTATTCAAAACCTCTTTTTTTCAAGTTAAAATTACTTAGACACCTTAAGCCATTATTGGAACTTGTCAATTTTTGTACTGTATTACAATTTCTTATTTTATCAGGTCTCAATTATTGTAATTCATTGTTTTTCGGTTTGCCCAACTCAACATTACATCCACTGCAGGTCATACAAAACTCTGCTGCTTGCTTACTCCCTGGGACTCCCAATTCGTGACCATATAACGCCAGTGCTTAAATCATTATACTGCCTTCCTATTCACTACCGCATTCAATACAAAGCTGCTGTAATTTATTCATAATCTTCTTTGCAATGTCACTTCACCATGGTTTGCGTACTCTGCGTATTCATACTCCTACCCATACTTTTCGTTCCTCTAGCCAATACCTCTTAGACATTCCCTCTCCCTCTCTAAAAGTTGCCCGTCTCGCTGTAACTAGGGATCGATCCTTTTCTATCTTTGGACCAAACTTCTGGAAGTCTCTTCCGAATAACATTCGGCTAACTTTAAAAACCCAAAGCTGTTTAAAATACTACTAAAGATGCATCTCTTTCAGCAAGAATTTCCCTATGTTCTGGTTAATTGATGACAAACTGGTAGGATGTCTGTTTATCATCTATTGTAGACAATTTTGTTTTTATTGTATTGGTGGTCTTAATTATGTGTTTCTCTGTACCCCGCCCCAAACTATTAGAGGGGTGGCTATTAAGTACTTTTAAATAAAATAAGTAAGTAAGTGTCGGTGAAAAGGACCAATTGGGAGCAGCTGTGCTGGAGGAGGGTCTCTGGCAGGGTTCCTAAGCTGGAGGGGGGGATTTGGGGTCTGACAAGCACTTGGACCTTCCAAATACACCATTTAAGGTAGATGATCCCTGGTCTGACCTTGACCACTTGGCCCATCGCATCAGATCTTGGGGGGGGGGGGGGGGTAGGGGGAAGCTTTTGGTCAGGCCAACTGCTGGTTTGGATCTAAGCTTCATGTAGTGGTGACTTTTCCATGGCTTCAGGTCTGAAGAAATGGACGCTCATATTGAGCGCCCATTCCGATTGTGGGTGCCCAATGCAGTAAACTTGTGAGAGCTAGAGATGCACAATTCTCCCTTAGCTTGCCCTTTTTTATGCAGTCTCTCATTTTAAATACTGCATCGAGTACCCAGGGATAGTGGCTACGTGCAAGTTTAAGACAGCAGATGCTCAATTATGAGCACCCGTTTTGAACGCATGTTTTACTGCATCAGCCTATCAGTGTTTCCCAATTTTTCAAGCCCAAGACACACTTACATTAAACAAAAGGTGTGGCACACCAGCTTCCATGGTGCAGGCAAAATTAGAGCTAAGGAAGCACTGAAAACCCCATCAGTCTCTTTGAAATTTTATAACAAAGGAAGAGAGGGGGCAGAGGCACGTACCTGATCTTGTTGCAATGAGCCACTTCCCTCTATATACAAATGCAGGAGAAGTTGGTGAGGTGCGGGGTGGCTGGCTGCCTGCTCCCAGTGCTCAATCCATGCTCTTTTCATCTCACTTAGCCTAGGTATAAGACTGAGGCTGGAAGGACTCATAGGATGCAGCTCAGGATAGGGAAGATGAGGAGGTGCTGTGTGTCTAACAAAGCAGGGTTTGGCTATCCATGCCCTACAGCTGCCTATTAATTACTATACCCCAGAACTCGTGCTGTAGGAAGGAAGGTGCATGCTGTCATGAAGGAACTCCCATACGTTTCAGCCACTGCTGGAGGTGATTGTTGTGAGGTGCTATGAGCAAACCCCAGGTGCTGATCTGGATCTGAGCATCAGGCAGTGGTGCCTTTCCCATGGCACATCTGATCAGTTCGGAAGGGAAATACTGGTCTAACCCACTATCATATGTACCCTTGCCAGCAATTGCAGTCATTTTTGTCAAATTCTGATCGAACATATTTGATTAGCATTTCAGGTTTTTCTTGTTGCTCTCGACACAGTCCCCCTTTATCTTCTTCCAGTATTTCAGTCTCATATCTGTAGTTCTCCTTTTATTAGCATGAAATGAATTGGTAACAGATTTAAAACAAATTTTAAGGAAGTATTTTTTGTCAACTTACAATTGAGCTGTGGAATCTGTTGCTATATAAGATTGATCAGACTAGCAATATAACTGGGTTTAAACAAGTTTCTGGAAGACCAGTCCATCCACAGCCATGTGACTTATTTACATTTTTTTTTTTTTTTAACTTGACCTAGCCAATGTTCAAAGTGGGGAGTACCAAAAACCATTCATAATCTGAAAAACAAATGAACCATAAATCAGACATTTTAAATAAAAACACACATGGCCTACATGAACATTAAACAACAGTGAAAGAGAAACTCCGCCAGTTAAGTAAACAAAACGTTCTAATCCTGGCATTCAAAGGCTTGCGTCTTCAGCTGTCACTTAAACAATTGCGTACAAGTAATCATTTGCAGCGTGTCTGTAATGAGTTCCACAGGGCAGGACCTGCCACTATGAAAGCTCTTTCATGGATCTCTGATAATCGAGCAGATCGTAGTGAGGGAACCTCCAGCAATCCCTGATGTGTTGATCTTGAAGCCTGTGGAGGATTGCTGCTACTTTATCCTTGGCGTAAGCAACTAGGAATGGCTCTCCCCTTCAGGATTGGCTGAGTACTTCCAAGTGACCTGAATTGACCGCTGTCAGAGGCAGAATGCTAGACTTGATGGACCGTTGGTCATATCTCTGAGAGAATATAGAAAGAAGAAAAAACAATCCAGGGAATGTCTACCAAAATGGTACAAAACATGCACCAAAAGTCTTATGAGTGACTTAAGGGCCTAAATATGTACAGTATACCTTAGCAGGCCTGACCTTAGGCATAGGCAACTGCCTAGGGTACCACATTTTGAAGTTGCCAAATATCCAGGTCATGGAAGAGCCTAATTCTGCTTGCTTTAGCACCATGAGCTGGCACAATTTCAAAAGGGCACTGCCATGGCATTCTGCCCATAGGCACCCAAATCTTAAATCTGGCCCTGTACCCTAGAAAAGAGAGAGAGACAGAAAAACTAAAATATATCAAAAGTATAAATGTACAAGTAGCAAGTTGTTTGGTTTTTTTTTTTTTTTTTAATGTAAAGGAAACTCTAGAACGAAAGGTCACAATTTGAAGTAACATTAGGAAATAAATATTTCCATTTCCAAAACCTGATTCTCTAGGTCCCAAAAAACTTTCCTTGTAACCTGAGTTGATGTAGACAAATCCAGAAATATACTGACTCTTTGACGTATCCCGTAAATCATCCCCTTGAGTCATTTCATTTATTACTTATATCCTGCACCAGTCAGACTAATATAGCTGCCCAAGGCCGTTTACCACAGATTTAAAAATACAATACAATTAAAACACTTGTAGGAGTTTTAGCAAGATTTTCCACAGACACCTGATTGACAGTCAGACTCCATTTTTCTTCGGTAAGGCAAAAGTGGGGCTTACCAGACAGAATTTCAACAAACCTTTTCCTGATTGAGTCGCTATTTTCAATGCGCCACTTTCCTCGTCACTTGCAGAAGTGGAAAATGGAGAACACAAACCAAGCTGCTCCTAAAATAGGAAGCAGCTCTCCAGACCTCCCCTCACTCCCCCAGCTGAATTCCTAGAGACCAGGCCTCCGTTCACATCCACGTCTTTGTCTAGCTCAGAGGACAATACAACTGCATTTCCAGGCAATGGAAGCCCCCAGGCAAGGGTGGCCGAAGGACACGTGTCATGGCTCTGAGAGGACGCCAGCTCTTTTAATCCCAGCCTCCATCCTAGAGCTACCCCAGATGGATGGTCGGCCAAGGAGTAAACCCATGAATCCAAGGGTTCCATAGCAGTGGTTGGCAACTTCAATTAGTGGGGCCTTTGGTTTCCTTTTCCTGACCATTTGGAAATAAAGGTAAAACACAGGGAATTAAAGTGAACTGCAGAGTTCTTTCCTCTGTGACTGTTCAACTCAATGCCATCTTGTTCCCTCCCTGTGGTTCATATTTTATGTTCTTATTTGAGGTCATATTCCATTTCTTCTTTAGAAGTATATTGCTGTATATAGGCTTGACTTGATTTATTGGGCAATATTTCATGTGCTACATCCAGGGTGAGAAACAGAAGTCGATTGGGAGTTATTTAGTCACGCGCATCCTCCTCTTTCCTCATGGATTTTGTGGACTCACTGTTTTGTGGGGTTTTTTGTTTTTTTTTATGACAGCTATGAGATTCTTAGCTAGTAGCAAAGATGGTTTTGATTGCTTTGCTTCTTACATTTTTTTTTTTTGCTTCCTTGAACTTTTTTTTTTTTTTTTTTTTTAAATATTTGGTAGCCTATAAGCTGTTTATCAAAGATTTCAGCTTGTGGCATAATACAAAAGACTTAAGTCCTAGAAATACATTTCTGTTCCGTTAAAGAACTTGACTTTTTAACCAGTACTCTGTATTATTGTAGTTATTTTAATTAACAGCTAACTTTTGAGAGGGTGGAAGGAAAGGGAAACTGCATAATGAAGAGTGATATTATTAGAGCAGAAGTTTCAGCTTTTGCATTAACCAAGTTTAAATTTATCTCTTTGTGTACTGTAGTCATTTTAAAGAAATCTGCACTTGGTTAAGGTTTGTAGCATTTTAAAACCATAAGAAAAGAACTAGCAAATATGGAGTCTGCATTTTGTTTCTTAGACTTGGCAAAAAAATATTTTAATGTGCTCTTTTTGCATTCAAGTTTTTAAAGCCCCCACTTTGCCAATAAAGCTCCCCCCCCCTTGCTCTTACAAAATAGTCCTCCTGTTGGTTGACGGCAGACTTATTTTGTAGTGTGTTGCAATATCTGTGGTTTTTGTAAAATGATCTTTCACTTGAGATGCATTCCTTTCTGCTCGAAACAACTTGGAGTGCCAACTTTTTATAGCGCTTTCTGCCTGTCCCAATGTATAACGTTTTATTTTTTCACCTTTCACATTTTAAATAATGGAATTAAGCATCATATTATTGTTAGTCCGACCAAAATCCCCCCTTTAGACTATGCTAAAATAAAAGCAGAAGACCGCTTGCCCCATAATCTGAAGATTTTCAGCTAATGCTAAGAAAATAACTTTTTGTTTTGACCCGATGACAGGAGCATAGTTCTCAAGTCACAAAACTAGGCAATATATTTGGATTCATTTTCATACATATTGTTTGAGCTTTATTTCTGCTAATCTAGAGGAACTCTCATTATCCTGCAAAAGATATATCATTCTAAAGAAATGACTCTCTTGGACTCCTGTGGGCTTCTAGTCACTTGGCACTCGGTTTGGTTAGGTTGAAGTGCCATGAGCCTTTGTTCACAGCTGCCTAGGGCTTCTTCTTATCTAGGGCTTCTTCTTATGTTGTTTTCCCCCAGCTCTCACAGCGACAATCCTTGATCTGGGGCCACGAAACTGTGGCTCCCTTCCAAACCTGGGTAATGTAGATCTGGAATCTGGTCTTCAGGGGTTGTTGGCTGACCCAGGTGGTGGAAGACCTACCCTGAGAATCAAACTTAGGTCTCCTGCTGTCACATTTGGTGGCTCACGGGACGCTCCCGCAAGCTGCCCCCATTGCCACCAGACCAATGTTCTCCCATTGGTAACAAGAGGACGACAAGCTCGATAGCATGCTGCCGACGCTACTGCTCTTGGTCCAGTCTCCTTAGATGTGTGCGTGCGCCTGACATCAGCAGACTGAAAGGGTTGCGGCGCCCGCTGATGACATCACCGGCGCTAGGCCTATTTAAAGCCTCTTCAAACTGCTCGCCTTGCCTCAGCAACAGGTCCCCTGGCGCGTTCTTGTTCCAGTGAGTGTTACTAGTTCGTGTATGCCTTCCCTGTCTGCTCCTATCTTGTCTGTGCCTTGTCAGTTAGCCTTGCCTTTTCTTGTCTGTATTGTCCTCTGTTGCCTGTTTTCCTGGATTCCGACCCTGGCCTAGACCCGGACCCTCTTTGATCACTGCCTGGACCTGACCCCCTTGCTTTGGATCTGACCTTGTTCTGTCTGCCACCTGCCCTGACCTTCAGCCTGTTCTCCGTTACTGCTGTCTGCTGCTTTCCCTGACCAATGCTCTCACCTTTTGGACTGCCCTAGGGCCCCTCCTAAGACCTGTTAGCTGCCAGAACCCAAGGGCTGAACCTGTGGGGAGGTGGCTGGTATAAGTGAAGCTCCAGCTGGTCCCCCTACCGGGCACTTCTGCCAATTGTTGGTGTGAGCCTAGAGAGCTTGCTCACTAGGCAGCGCCAACCACACCACAGTAATAAGGGTCCACTCTTCTGATGAGCGTCACACTTCATCGTATAATATGTATTTTGTCCTTGAAAAATTATTAGTATGTTTCTCTGATTACCTTTGACCCATAGTATATGATAAATTCTCTTCCAGCCCTCATTACCAGGCTCACAGGGATCATTCTTGAACGTTTGTGCTTATAGGTTCCTTTCTAAACAATATGCAAAACAAAAAAAAAAAAAAATCTGGTGTAATCCCTGAGGGAAACTAGCCTGACTTAAATTATCAAGTATGAAAAGTAAACAGTCACGTAAAGAAACTGAATCTGAAAGAATTTACGTGCAGTGTGGCTAAAATAGTCTCTTGTTTGACAACTTTTTGAGGACTTAACTTCATGCTCATTTAAGTAATCTGTTCATATTTAGTGTCTGTATGGTAAAACACTTATTGAATTTTTAAAATATTTTTTTTATCCTCCTAGCCTTGCCATAGTTCCTAACAAACAGGACTTCTGTATAAACAGGTTGTCCTTTTTGCCATTGGACCCAGCAGGTTCTTCCTGTTCAGTTGGGACGGGGTCTGGTGCTGTGTTTGTTTGTACCTCCTTTTCTTATCCTGGACGTTTACCCTTGTTGTGCCAGCGCACAGAGCACGTTTGGACATCTGTTAATGTTCTAATGGGATCCTGATGCTCACAGTGTGAAAGTAGAACCGCTTGTTGGGGGATCCTGTTTTATTTTTTTGTACCTTAATGATGCTGTGGGCTGGCTCCGTGTTTGTCCGTTGTCTGGAGCCGACGGAGCTTTGGGTGTTTTGTGGAGGCAGCCAGCCCTAGTGTCCATAGAGCATCGCTGCGAGAGAGCCTGGAAAGAGACTTCACTCCAGCTCTTGGGGGCCAAGATGTTTAAATAATGAGGTGAGGAAGGGGTGAGATGTGAAAGAATTGTTATGTAGTCTAGTGTTAATTCCTCGCTGGGGTTTAATATTTTGTGGAAATAGACTGCCATTATTTAGACAAAACAGCTTTTTGGTATGCAAGTGACTTCTCCATTCCAGCTCTGGGAAGGGCCCTGAGTTTTATGCTCGTTTTTTCTGAAACTGCAAGTGTAACAGGTGTCTTACGGGTTACATGATAAGCTGAACATTTGGCTTTTGTAACAAAGAAGTTCTAGTTTCCCTCTACATATGTTGGTAACAGGTGTTGCATGAAGTATGCATGTGGTCTATCTTATCACAGCAGCACTGAGGCCCTGGTCAGCAGGGTTGTTCTCATTTTCTGCCTGTGGGTGGGGAGAAAGGACAGGGTGGATTCCTTGGTTAATAGTATTCTGACTGGCATGAATTACACACGTATGCTCAGCTTTGTTCTTACATAACTTTCATTGGTAAAATGAGAATGAATGACCATATATTTAAAACATTTTTTTCCAAAAGATTTGATTGTACGAAGAGTAGTAGAGCACAATTTTATGTTTAAAAACAAAAACAAAGAGAAAATTCTTATGTCTTGAAACAAATCTCAGCAGGTGGTGTGCTAAGATTGGGCAGAAAAGATCACATGAACTTGGAATAAAGTTCCATGTGCAGAAGCTTGGAGTTGGTGTATTCGTTCAAAGTTCAGTAAGCCCCTCTTACATTTGCAGTAGAACAGATTTTACCCACACTCTTTGGGCTGTCGTAAGGCACTCAAATTTGCCTCACGTCTCACACAGCTGTATTACTGCACCAAGAGTCATATTATGGTTGTGTAGTACTACCTGAATGGAACTTCTGTTCTTGAAAGAGCTTTTCCTCAGTTAATGCACTATTACGTAGTCCTTGAGGTAGCTTGCATGTTATAACCTGCAGCATTACCTCCGTTTATTGCTATGTGACTTATCTTTGAAGTAGTAAAATGGCTTTCTGATCTTTTCATATTTTACAGAAGCATCTGTACTAACACACGTGACAGACTAGAGTTAGTGTCTGCAGTGATCAGTGCATCTGGTTTTGCTGAACTGCCTTGAAGGATTTACACACATGTCAATAATCCAACACATGCCCTCTGCACACCTGTTAATTGTTAGTTACGTTAATATCTGGTCATCTTTCCTTCTTAATTTTAAGCCAGGAATGAATCTGGTATTCTCAAACACCTGTCTGAGAAGACTGCACAAAAATGATTTCATGTTGGTAGAAGTTCAACACTGTTTAAATGCTGGACTTCACGATATTTAAAACTGAACCACATTCACTGTGGATTGCAGTTTAAAATGGTATTAAACATAAGCAGTACAGTGTGCATCTCTGAATTGTAGATATGTTTGTAGAAGACAAATGGAGTAATGAAATAAAAAAAATCCAATTTAAATTTGCTTTTCTGTGGTTCTGATGGTCAGAACTCAAGAATGCTGAGAAACTTCATTCATCTACCATAAAAACAAGGGATACCTCCTAATCAGGGGATGAATCAGATCATGATACTCCAGCGGGTTCCCAAAAGGAAGGGGAAGGCTTTTGATTGATGAGGAGTTGATGATAGGCTGTTTGGGAAAGAGGAACTTGAAGCCCTTTGAGGCACCCAGTCTAAGAATAGCGGATCCCAGCCCAATGGATATGGTTGAAGGAAGACCCCATTTTTCAAGGAATAAGGAGGCCTCTCAGGGCATTCCTACTGCATTATGCCTTAAAGCCCATTGTTCTTAAAAACAAAAAAGACCCCCCCCCCCCCCCCCCCAAGGAAATTCCATGGGGCTAGAGCTATGAATAAGGTATATCCTCTGCCCCTAGTGGAGAGAAACCGTCTCCTCAGGATTCCCTGCATAGATGCAGTTGTTTTGATAGTAACACAAAAGACGACAATCTTTGAAGAGGTGGGAATAGCCCTGAAAGATCCACCGGATAGGACAATAGAGTTCATTCTATAACAGACTTTATAGACTCTATGGCTCTACATGCATCTATCAGTTGAGGCTATGTAACCAAGGCATCATTGCGCTGGATTCAGCAGCTCCCTGAGAGCACTGAAACAGCGTGGCTGGAATTTGCCATAGCATTTTTGGCAGATGCTATGTATGATCTAATTAGGTTGTCCTCTCTGATGATGGCCCCTGCAGTGACAACTAAGAGGCTTCTTTGGCTGTACCACTGGGCAGCATATTTGGATTACAAAGCACACCTTTGCAAATTACATTTTAATGGGGGTTTGCTCTTCAGAGAAGATTTGGAAAGTTGGCCAAAGACTTGGAGGAGACAAAACCCCCAAAATTGTCAGAAGATAGGACCTGGCTGACGTCATGGGGGCCTAGATTCCAGTACCTCTGAGACCTGGGCAGGTTTAAGGTAGCCATTTGATTCTCCCTTCCACACATACCACACGAATTAACTCATCCCTTTTGTGGGTCTGGAAGAGCAAAAACAGAGCCCACTATCAGGCCAATACAGTACAGTGTGCTCCAATGGAGCGCACTGTTAGCCGGCATTTGGACGTGCATTTTCGATGCGCTAGCTTTACCCCTTATTTAGTAAGGGGTAATAGCGCGTCCAACCCCCCCCCCCCCCCCCCCCCCCCGAACCTAATAGTGCCTGCAACATTGTAAAGCACTATTGCACATGTAAAGCACTATTGCATATGTTCATTAACAAGTTTATTGTAAAGCACTGTTGCACATGTTCGTTCTATTTGGCACAGCTGCAATGTTTCTGTTAATTGTGAACCGATGTGAGGTTACTAAACAAATGTCGGTATATAAAAATTGCAAATAAAATAAACATGCAAATGCATGTTGATGGCCCTATTTAGGTATTCCCGCGCGATTCAGTAAGTAAAATGTGCAGCCAAGCCGCACATTTTACTTTCAGAAACTAGCGCCTACCCAAAGGTAGGCGCTAATTTCTCCGGGCACTGGGAACGTGCACAGAAAAGCAGTAAAAACCTGCTTTTCTGTGCACCCTCCAACTTAATAACATGGCGATATTAAGTCGGAGGTCCCGAAAGTTTAAAAAAGTAAAAAAAAAAAATTTGAAATAGGCCCGCGACTTGAAAACTGGACGCTCAATTTTGCTGGCGCCCGGTTTCCGAACCCGTGGCTGTCAGCGGGCTCAAGAACAGACGTCGGCAAAATTGAGCGTCGGCTGTCAAACCTGCTGACAGCCGCCGCTCCTGTCAAAAAAGAGGCGCTAGGGATGCACTAGTGTCCCTAGCGCCTCTTTTTACCGCCGGGCCTAATTTTAATACTTTTTTTTTTTTTTTACTGTATCGCGCGCACAGGAGAGTGTCCTGTGCGCGCGCTGGGAGAGGGGCGCTTGCCCGCTCTCCTGCGTTTTTTACTGTATCGGTATGGCAGCAGGAGAAAGCTGCCTGCCCATTGATGTACAGTAGGTCCCTCTGACGATAGTGCTTTTGGCAGCCACATCTTACAGTTCTATTCAGAGTAGACTCGAAACACATCAGAATAATGGGTACTAGACATCGTTTGAAGGTGATATGCCTCGGAGTGTCTGAGGCTGGTCCCAATGGACTATATGATGTCGCTATTTACTTCACAAATCAAAAGGCAAATGATAAAAGTTATTCTTGAGAAGGTACAACACCTTCAGGCTATAGTCCTGGTGCCCTCTTAGGAAAGAGTCAAGTTACCTATTGAATTTATTTTGTGGTAGGTATCAAAGAAGGATGGCTCTTTCCGTCCTTTATTGGACTTAAAAAGGGTCAGCCGATGCCTCCACATACCCCATTTCCAAATGGAAACTCTCTGCTCGATCATTGTGGTAGTAACCTAGCCTTTCTAGACCTCACAGAGGTGTGTGCTCATATTCCTATTCACGAGTCCCATCAGAGCCTTCTATGGTTCTGTGTAATGGGTCAACATTTTCAGTTTCAGGTGCTTCCCTTTGGACTAGTGACATCCCCCAGGGCAAAAGAGCATAAGGCTTGCCATACTGGGTCAGACCAAGGGTCTATCAAGCCCAGTATACTGTTTCTAACAGTGGCCAAGCCAGGTCACAGGATCCTAAGGATTAGATTCCAAGCTGCTTATCCCAACAATAAGTAGTGGATTTCTGCAGCTCTACCTTAATAATTGATAATGGACTTTTCCTCCAGGAAATTGTCCAAACCTTTTTTAAACACTACAATACTAATAGCTTTCACCATATCCTCTGGCAACGGATTCCAGAGCTTAATTGTGAGTTGAGTGAAAAAAAATATTTGCTCTTATTAGTTTTAAAAGTATTACCCAGTAACTTCATTGTGTGTCCCTTGGTCTTTGTACTTTTTGAAAGAGTAAACAACTGATTAACATTTACTCGTTCCATTCCACTCATTATTTTATAGACCTCCATCATATTTCCCCTCAGCCATCTTTTGTCCAAGCTGAAGAGTCCTAACCTCTTTAGTCTTTCTTCATAGGGGAATTTTTCCATCCCTCTTATCATCTTCATCGCCCTTCTCTGTACATTTTATAATTCTGCTATATCTTTCTTGAGATTTGGTGACCAGAATTGAACACAATACTCAAGACAAGGTCGCATCATGATATTCTCTGTTTTATTCTCCATTCTTTTCCTAATAATCCCTAGCATTCTATTTGCTTTCTTGGCGGCTGCTGCTGCACACTGAGCAGAGTATTTCAACGTATTTCCAACAATGACATCTAGATCCTTTTCCCGAGTGATGACTCCTAATGTGGAACCTTGCATTTTGTAACTGTAATTTAGGTTATTGTTCCCTAAGTGCATCACTTTGCACTTGTCTACATTAAATTTCATTTGCCATTTCTTGTGATTTGACAACTTTGAATAATTTTGTGTCATTGGCAAATTTGATCACCTCACTTGTTGTTCCCATTTACAGGTCATTTATAAATATATTAAAAAGCATCAGTCTCAGAACAGATCCCTAGGGCACTCCACTATTCACATTTTTCTATTGGGAAAATTTACCAATTAGCCCTACTCATGTTTTGTTTTATTTATTTTTTTATATATACTGACATTCAATCTGAGATCACATCTGTTTACATTCAGGTACTGTAGGTATTTCCCTGTCCCCAGAGGGCTTACAATCTAAGTTTTGTACCTGAGGGTAAAGTGACTTGCCCAAGGTCACAAGGAACGACAGTGGGACTCGAACCCTGGTCTCCTGCTCTAACCACTAGGCTATTCCTCCTCCCTCCTTCCTTTATCTTTTAACCAATTGGCAATCCACAATAGGACATTGCCACTTATCCCAAGACATTCTAATTTCCTAAGAAGTCTCTTATGAGGGACTCTGTCAAATGCTTTCTGAAAATCCAGATACATTATATCAACTGGCTCACCTTACCTTTATCCACATTTCTGTCTATGCCCTCAAAAAAAAAACTGTAGCAAATTTATAAGGCAAGACTTCCTTGGCTAATTCCGTTGGCTTTGTCCCATTAAAATATACTTATCTATATCTTCAGCAGTTTTGATCTTTGATAGTTTCTACCATTTTTTTTGTGGCACAGACATCGGACTCACTGGTCTGTAACTTCTTGGATCACCCCTTGATTCTTTTTTAAAAATTGGCGTTAAATTGGCAACCCTCCAGCCTTCCGGTACCATAGATGATGATATTGATAGTTTACAAATTTCCAATAACAGGTCTGCAATTTCATTTCTCAGTTCTTTTAGCACTCTGGGATGTATACCATTTGGTCCAGGTGATTTGCTGCTCTTAGTTTGTCAATTTGCCCTAGTACATCTTTGAGGGTTAGTATATAAGTAATTGAACATAAAACAAGTAGAAGCAATTGAAAAAAACAGAACAATCATTTAGGTGTAACTTAACTGAACTGAGTTAAACAGAACTGGAGAATATAGGGATTCTAGGAAATTAGGTATGAGGATAGGGAGGGGTAAAGAGGAAATGGAATTCTAAATTAGAGGTGGTAAGGGGAGGGGGGAGATAGCACTTAGATTGCAATTATGAGCAGTTATATAGAAGGGTATTGAGAGTAGAAGCAGATATAAGGGAAATCAGAGATGGTGCATAAAAAGGGGGTGTTGGGTAGATAAGGCAAGGGCATAAAAAGGAGAAGAAAGACATATGTATTTCAAGTATAGGCGCGAATCCGGTCTCTCTTATATTGGACTCTCAAATACTGGACTTTAAAATCTTGCTGTAGTTATTAACTTTGTATTCATGATTCTGCGGTTGATGCTATACTCTTTTAATCTTCCTGCTGCATTATTAACTCTCAAGCTACCTCCCATTTTAAATATAGAATTTACCCTCCTGTAAAAAGTTCCACTGTCTGTTAACATTTGTTCCTGTAACCGCACGTAACCACATGGCAGCTAGTCCAACTGTTGTGTGGCTGTGACTGCTGTTGTATATCTTTATCTGTACCCAAGTATTAAGTGCTTCTATCCTCATACCTGCTACTCTCCCTTCCGTGTGCCTCTTTTTTTTTTTTTTCAGGTCCTGCTTTTAGGTCCTGAGTTTGTGGATCACTTTCTTGTTTATTGCTCACACTCCTGACTCTGAAACAGTTTTTTCCATATCACATCTTTATATGTCCTATATGATTACTTTTTTCATAGTGCAACTTATGTATAGAAACAATCATCTGATGGGAGAAATTTGGTGGGGCAGTGGGATCTTTGCACTAGATGTGATCTTGACCTATGTCAGTACTTGTTGCAGGAGGTAAGGGGGGGAGGGCTCTGGGACATTGGGGAGAGGGGATTGTCTGGGATAGATCGGATTGGCTTGTTCAAGGTAGGTGGGCAGTGCTATTTGTCATGGTTTTTTTATTTTTATTATTTTTTTTTTTTACTGACCCTTATACTGAGTAGTTCCGCGGAAGTCTCAGCTGGGAGGACTTCTGTGGAGGTTTGAGCTTTTATCTGCAACACACTGGTTGGATGTAATGTCTAAATCTGGCATAAACCTAGTATCATGGTAAATTTGTGGGATTAACTCCCCGATCAAGAGGACCAAAATTCTCTCTGAGCTAAATAAAATGTCTACAGACATTGCTTTACTGCAAGAAACCCATTTGAGTGATGTAGAACAAAAAATTACAGAAAGGGTGGGTGGGGGGATGTGCGATTTGCTTCTACTAAGAAAGCAGGGGTGGCAGTCTTAATAAAGAAAAGTCTGCTCTTGGTGATTGATTAAGCAGGAAATTTAAGGATCTAGAAGGGAGTTATATCATTTTGATTGCGGAGCTTCAGACAACCTATAGCGCTCTGTAATCGATATGTTCCAAATCAGTACAATCATTCTATTTTTTTTTTAATATCAGTAAATTGTTGTCTAGCTTAGAAGATTGGTTATTTGTTGGGGAGGATTTTAATTTCCTACATGATCAAGTTTTGGACAAATCTCATCCAGTTAAAGGCGATATATGGCATGGTTCACGGGGATCTCACTTTTAAATGCTGATCTACACTTAGTCGATACTTGGAGGGTTTTACATCCCTGCAAGAGAGATTTTACCCATCTTTCTAGAGCACATGCTGCTTTTGCTCATATTGATTACATTTTGACCTCGGGTAGTCGTTTCTGTCATGTGACAGAAGCGGGAATTGGTGAAATTTAAAGTATCTGACCATGAACCGTGCTCTTCACTGACAACCACTTGAGATTATATCCTGTTCTGAGAATTTGTGGGCTTTAAGTTAAATATGGATAAGTCAGAAGCAGTAGCTTTTCCTGACTCAGTTAAATCTCAGTAGACAGGGCAATTCCTGTTTACATGGGCATCAGGTAGCTTTAGATACTTGGGCTTGCAAATGACATTGAACTTGGACCAATTATATCACCTGAATGTAACGCTTCTGTTAACGTCTACTAAGGATAAACTACATTCATGGCATCAGTTACCCCTATCTTTGTATGGTCGGATCAATTTATTTAAAATGATTCTACTTCCAAAATGATTGTACATAATTCAGACTTTACCAATCAGATTGAAACGGGGAGATATCCAGTGACGTTTTTTTGTGTAACCCTTAGATTTACGATATCCTCTCCATGATATACCTGCAATAGTTTGTAAGAGGAAATTAAATAACATCTTAATATCTTCTCGCCAGTGGGCTTGGCATAAAGTCATGACTCTATTAAAGTTATCAGGCTTCTGCTCCCCCTTTTTACCTATTGGGGGACTTTAGATTTCTTAGCAGGCTTTCAATTAAAATTCTTTTCTTTTTGCAGTCAGCAGGGCTTACTGTTCTACATTAGCTCTTAGCTGTTGAAGGAACAATTTTATCGTTCCAGGACTTATGTAGTCAGTTTGGATTTAGAGATTAAAGATGCCTTCTATTATTTGCAATTAAAGCATTATATCGTATCATTACACCTGAAGTTTTTGTCACAGGCACTGGGGACGATGGTAGAATAATTTTTTCATATGGAATAGAGAAAAATATCTATAATCCTTTTATAAAGAGTGGCAAAAAATGATCCAATGTGATGTATTTGGGGTGGTGGTGACTAGATGGGTTAAAGAGGCTGCGTTTTACCATTACTGAGAAGGACATACAATTATGCTTTTAAAGGGGCACAAACCATCTCTTTGAATATGTGTGTATGCGAGTTACAGTTTAGGTTCTTGCATAGAGCTTATTTTTCTTAGTCGGCATTTCATGATAGACTAACCTCCTCGTTGTTATGTTTAAAATGTTAACTAGATAGAGGATCTTTGACCCATGCTTTTTGGACCTGTAATATTGTTTTACAGTTTTGGCAGAAAGTGTTAAATTACTTACAGAAACTGTTGGGACCTGTAGTCCCCTTATTGCCTGAAGTGGTCTTATTTGAAAAAGATATGTCAGGTTTTTTTTTTTACCAAAGGTGGTGGTCTTTTTGCTCAAAAAGCATTTATTCTGGGGAAGAAATATATTTTGTTAGTATGGCATGCTAAAACATCGCCATCTCACTGGCAGTGGAGGAACTCCTTGCATGACATGGTGACTATCGATGGCTTTATATATATATATATATATATTTTTAGTTTGTCCTCTCGAGTTTGCAGTGTCATTCTAAATACTTTGTAGAGGTTTTCATAGAGAATGATACAGGGTTTTACCATCACTACCTTTGCTTTGCTATATGGGGTAAGGGATGGGGAGGTTGAGATTTTCTTTGTACTTGGTATCATGTTTTGCTTCTTGGGTGTATAACAACAAAGCACTCAAGATGCTCCCTATCACAAGGCTTTTACCCAGATGACCTTAAGATGGCAGCCATTAAACCGCTCCTAAAGAAGCCAAATGCGGACCCCAACGACTTAAACAACTTCAGACCGATCGCAAACCTACCATTCTTAGCTAAGATAATGGAAAAACTAGTCAACTCGCAAATTTCAGATTACCTAGAAGACAACAAACTCCTCTACCCCTCACAATACGGGTTTCGCAAAGCATCCAGCACTGAATCCCTCCTGGTATCACTAACGGACTACCTGATCGTGGGTATGGACAAAGGCCAGTCATTCCTTCTGATCCTGTTGGACCTTTCAGCTGCCTTTGACACGGTTAACCACTCCAGCCTCATAAAACAACTCTCATCCATTGGAATTGCAGGTACCGCCCTAGCATGGTTCAAAACTTTCCTTAACAACAGAGAATACAAAGTGAAAATACACAATAAGGAATCCTACTGTTTCAAGGCCCCCATAGGAGTACCTCAGGGATCCTCCTTATCTCCTACCTTGTTCAACATATACTTACGCCCACTGTGCCACCTTCTAATGGACCTCAATCTCAAACACCTTATTTATGCAGACGATGTTCAGATAGTGATTCCCCTTAAAGAATCACTAGGCAAAACACTTGAATACTGGGAATCTTGCCAATCAAAAATCAATGACCTCCTCACCAGCTTAAATCTCATCCTAAACTCCGCCAAAACCGAACTAATTCTCATTACTCCTGAAAACAATAATCATCACTCTCACACTTCAAACATCCCCCTATCTTCTCAAGTCAGAGATCTAGGAGCCATTATTGACAACAATCTGAACCTGAAAGATTTTATAAATCGCACCACCAAGGAGTGCTTTTATAAACTACAGGTATTAAAAAGAATTAAGCCTCTATTCCACTTTCAAGATTTCAGAACCATACTTCAAGCAATAATCTTCGCAAAATTAGATTATTGCAACGCCATACTCCTGGGACTTCCATCCTCATACACCAAACCGCTGCAGATTGTACAAAACACAGCGGCCAGAATCCTTACAAATTCCAAAAGAAGAGACCACATCTCACCCATCTTAAAAAATCTTCACTGGCTCCCCATCCAAGCCAGAATCCTCTACAAAACTATCACCATCATCTACAAGTCAATCCATCACTACACCTCCCTGGACCTTCAATATCCGCTCAGCCTTCATATCTCTCAAAGACCAATCAGAGAAGTACACCGAGGATCCCTTCAGATACCGAATACAAAATCCACACGACACACAACAGCAAGAGACTGGGCTTTCTCAACAGCCGGACCCTCACTTTGGAACTCCATCCCCACTGATCTGCGACTAGAACCCTACCTACCAACTTTCCGCAAAAGATTGAAGACCTGGCTTTTTAAACAGGCCTTCCCGGACAACTCATAACCATCACCTGCTACTGTAACAATGTTACTGTAAATATTCATTAAGTTATTATTAAGTTATTAAGTTAAGTAATTATCCCTTTACAAATCTTTACGCCCCACCGTACCTCATTTTTCTCTCTCCCAGTTATCTTACCCCTGTTTTTTGTAACTGCTTCCCCTTGCACAAGTTTAGTTCTACTGTTCTATGCACCCCTTGTTTCTATGTAAACCAGCATGATGTGACTTGTTCATGAATGCCGGTATATAAAAAAACCTAAATAAATAAATGTAACTGAGGGGATAAAATTAATATTGGGAGAATTCTGATGGGAGATCTACTATTTGGTTGTTGAAAGTTTTCATTGTGCTTGTAGTATGATCTATTTCCTGCTGTTAAATAGGTTTTCACTAAAATGCAGCTAGCATCGATATCTTCCTATAAAGGTCTGATCAAGGGCATCCATGTGGGGTAAAGCCCCTTTGACCTCTCTTCTGAACAATATTCCCACAATATAATCTTGAGAGCCTTAGCAAAGTCGCCCTTCGAGCCAGTATAACAGGCATCCCAGAAGGGTCTATTTCTGAAGACAGCCTTTCTGGTGGCTATTGGATCTGCCAGGTTCATTTCAGAACTATAAGCCCTCTCATGTAGAGATCCTTGCTTGGTGTTTGTAGAAAACTAGGTTACCCTGTGGCCGCTGACATCATTTTTGACCACGAAGGTATCTGCATTTCACTTTAATTTAGTTGATTTTGCTTTTCACCTTTTAGAAGTAGTGAGTATCAGGGCAAAGATAGTAGCCTACACTTGCTAGATGTTCACTGGATATTCCCGAGATACTTAAAAGTGACAAATGCCTTCAGAAAGTCATCAAGTTGTTTGTCTTGTTTTCCGGTCCCTAGAAAGGGAAGCAGCCTCCAACAAGACTATTCTGGTTATATGGATCCAAGTAAGCAATAGCTTAAGTGTACCATCTTTTGGGTAGACATATGCTGTCTGGGCTCCGTGCACGTTCCACAAGCATGCAGGCATCGTCACGGCAAAGGCGTCTTCAGCCTCTCTGTAGGAATTCTGCAGGGCAGACACATGGTCGTTCTTGCATTCCTTTGTGAGGTATTATAGACTAGACGTACAAGCCAAGGCAGATGCTGCCTTAGGGTCGAGAATACTCAAGATAGCCCTGTCATCTTACCTCCTGGTGAAACACAAGCTTAAGTAACTCCCATGTGATAGGACTGGTCTAGCAGGAAGCAAAGGAAGGTGACATTTTTCTACCTGATAATATTCTTTCCTTGAGTCATAAAAACATAAGAATTTGCCATACTGGGTCAGACCAAGAGTCCATCAAACCCAGCATCCTGATTCCAACAATGGCCAAACCAGGTCACAAGTACCTAGCAAGATACCAAACAGTAAAGAGATCCCATGCTGCTATCACTTAGTGATAAGTAGTGCCTATTTCTTAAGTTGGTTAATAAGTTTGACTTCTCCTTCAGGAACTTGTCCAAACCTTTTTTAAACCTAGCTATGCAAACAGCCTTAACCACATTCTCCTTCCATGAATTTCAGAGCTTAATTGTGCTTTGATTAAAAAATATTTTTTTCTGATTTGTTTTGAATGTGCTACTTAAGGACTGTGCTCTAGCCTTTGTTTTTGTTCTTTCTTTTTTTTTGGAGTAAATAACAGATTTATTTACCTGTTTTATTCCACTCCATGATTTTATAGACCTCTGTTTTATCCCTCCTCAGCTGTGTCTTCTCCAAGCTGAACAGCTCTAACCTCTTTAGCCTTTCCTTATAGGAAAGCCATTCCATCCCCTTTATCATTTTGGTCGCCTTTCTCTGTACCTTCCTGCTAGGCAAGTCCAAGATCTGTGCAGGGATATAGGATTAACAAAATGTCTCCTTAGTATGTTCTCTCCTACTTTTACCTCTTTTCTTCACCTAGAGTATGGCCTTGCAGACTTTGGACTAAATTAATATTTGTACTAATTACAAATTAATTAAATTATATTTATTTGTTCTTGTCTCAGTGCTTTGGCAGAAAGCTACTGGCAACTGCCTGGGGCCACACCTCCCTTATAGCCCAGAGTGAAACCATGAAAGAGGTGTGTTCTCTGTCTCCATGAGCTGAGGGGAAGAGAAATCCCATATGTAAGGACTGGTCTAGTATGACTCAAAGAAAGAAATTTGTCATGTAAGAATAATTTCATCATTTGCTTCATAGTATATGAGTGCAGTCTTCACAAACCTGTCAGCAACTGCATTTTAAAGATATTCATCCTTATTGCGTGTGATATTTATCCAGGATTTTTGGTGACCAGTCAGAAGATTAAATACTGTTTAAGTGTTATGTTTTGTTGACCAGAAGTAACTACCTCTTTTGGGAAATCTACAAATTAAATGCATGGATAGGTAGAATGAATAAGGCTATTGTAGACATGCGTATTAAAGCAGCATGCATGGCAAATTCACTAATTGAGAACAATTGATTTCCAGTAGTTTGTTCTCTACTGACTTTCCTTTCTATTTATTTATTCCATTTTATTCCGCAATAGTAACAATATTAAAACGTAACAAACATGAACAAAACTACAAATTAAAAAAAAAAATCAATCTAAGTTCACCTGACAAAATAAAAAGGCTTTCAATTGCTTTTTATATTTTAGTTAATCTGATTCCTGCCTTATATTGAGGGACAGATTTCCACAAGGTTGGAACACACAGAGAAAAATGTATGATTTAGAGTTGTTTGCAGTTGAAACTGAGTAATTTGAAGGTATGGCAAGTAAACTCTTGAGTGGATGAGCATAAACAGATTAGGAACATGCCAGTGTAGTTTGTTTGAAAGACAATATGAGCTAGAATAAATGGATTTATGCGCCATAACTAATATCTCGAATTGCACTCTCTCATTTATTGGTAGCCAATATAACTTTTCTTAGATGTTAAGCTTCCACCCCATGATAATTTATATATTATATGGTCTGTGACATTTTGTACTAGGTCAAGTTTGCATAAGATACTTTAGTAATATAGAGCATTACAATAATTGAGATTACTTACTGTGGCCTGAATGACAACTCTAAAATCCTCAGTAGACCAAAATGTACATTAATGGATGAAGTAGTTTTTAGTTTAAAAAAAATGAAATCTTAGCTACTTTTTACATATCTATGCCTTCATAGACAAATGCTGAGTCTAGAATAATGCCTAAGGTACTAGTTTGTGTACTTATATGTACTGTTTGGCCCTATAGCTTAAAGGTGACAAAAAACTTAAGAATACAGTCATCTTCTGGCTTAAAGTTAACCTATTCCAACACATCCAGTCATTAATGGTGGACATACTCTGGGAAAGAAGATTGTAAGGAATCTATCCAGTATTGGTACTTGGGATAAAAAGTTGGATCTAGTTGGCGTACATCTTAAACAAGAATCTCATAGACTCTAACACATTACCAAAGGTTGTATAATAGATGTTGAAAAGGACGAGCCTTTTGGTTCGGCTTACAGACACTGAAAATCAACCAGAGTCATCGTCATTGATTGAAACTTGTTGCATCTGTCCTAAGTATAAATAGAACCACTGAAGGACTACTCCACCAATGCATAAGTCACAATTTTGTAATCAAATTTTCATGAGGTATAGAGTCAAAGGCAGAGGTAATATAATATCTAATTGAATATAAACTCCCATTTTTAAATGATCTCAGCTCTTGAGCAGATTATCAAATGTCTGTTCCGTAACCTTTGCGAAATCCAAATTGTTCTCTGGGTAGAATCACATTTGTTTCCAGATAACCTTCCAATTGCATTAAAACCCATTTTTCTAATATTTTACTTAAAGTACAAAGATTAGGAATAGGGTGAAAATTGCAAGGAGATGTTGGAGTTTCAGAAGTTTTCTTTAAAATGGGATGGATTTCGGCTTTTTTTTTTTTTCTCATATGGAACCAGACACTAGCAACTGATTAACCAATCCTATTAAAGTTTCACTAAAAATAGAAAGCAACTTTTAACAATACAAAACAGCAGGGATGCAGCTTAAAAGATTTCACTTAAATTTTTTAAAGAATATCTTCATCTATTAGTCATTAACATAAATATGTCCTATTTAACAGGCCTACTTTAATCAGATGAGGGGTGTTAAGTCCACTGGGAAAGGCAGAATTGATTGCATTTAGATTGACAGGGAAATTGCAGCTGATAACTGGACTAGTCCCAAGAAGAAGTTAAATACACTTTTATCCACGTATTTTCTTGAAAGCCATTTTATAAAATACATAGAAAAGAGGAAAATTACAATCCAGGAATATATATTGCACAGACATAATGGTGCATTGGGGTATTGCCTTTGTATCATGAAGATTCGTGAAATTTGTTTTCCTTTTATCATCTTCAGCAGAACTAACCTAGGTGCCACTTTTTGACTCATTATCCCAGTAATGGTTTTCTACTTTGACTTTGATTTGCTGTTAATAAGCAGTGGCTTTCTGGCCCACCCACCAATGAGTGAGTCAATTAACTTCTCCCTATCTTTCAAATCAAAGTTCTAAAAGTATTTTAATATAACAAAAGCATTAACTGATGGAGAGAGAAACAGTAACAATTAGAGAAGTCATGAATAAACACAGGGGATATTTGGTTACAAAGGACTGGCAGCAAAGACCAGAATTAGCTAAGGCCTGTGGCAATACAGTAGGAATTACATTGGGCAAACTAGGTAAGCCTTACGATCCTTATCTGCCAAGAGTAGTAAGAAACTAATAGAGAATTGATTTGCGTAGCACCTTTGGTACTATTGACCTTCTTGAATTCTCACTTCCATCCTTCTGACTGCATGCTTGTCATTACTGTGTTTGGGGGGGGGGGGCAGAAATTTCATGATATTACATTGTGAAAAACAAGACCAGTTTAATGTTGTGTGATTATTAATAGGTGTAACATTACTGAAACGGAGTGGTGGAGGAGCAGTTGTGGCTATCCTGACATTCTGCTCCTCGCCTTCCCCGAACTGTGAGCAGCATGAGGAAATGAATGTTCCTTTTCTCCCATCAGCACTCTTTTTTTTTTTTTTTTTTTTTTTTTTTTTTTTCAAACTGGAAAGCTGCTAAGAGGAGGAACATTTCTGTTGGCCTGAAATAGTGGTCTCCCATCCCTTTTTTTTCTCCTGTGGTTCACATCTGTCATGCCTCAAACCTCTGCCCAGGTACAGTGCCACCACTACTTGCCTTCCCTTTCTGCTATTGCGATTTACCTCCTCCCTAGCCTAGTACAGATGCTGCTGTCTTCCCAGCAGGCACCATTACTAGTACTGCTGCCGTCCCTTCCTTTCTGATTCTAGTGACAACATGGATACTTTGAACCATGTTTATGGTCCCAGCGGCTGCTTCATCTTCTATGTTCCTAGAAGGGAGTGGAGCAGCTGTGAGGATCAGAATTGCGGCCCACTGGTCCAGTGATGCACATAGCTGGCAGTAGTTGCTGCAGTCATGGGGAGGTTAGTATGCTGGTAACTGGGGGAGATAGAGTTGTAAATGCACTGGTATCAGATAGAGAGGGAGGACATAGAAGTGCTGGCGGGAAGGGCGAAGACCCTGCAAATGAAAAGGAAGGATGTTGGAGAAGAAGACATGGAGAAGAGGGGGAGGAAGGAGGTAAGGAGCCTGAAAAATGGGGAACATGAAAAGGAGGATGGGGTAGAAGGAAGGTGGAGAGGGATGTAAAGATTGATGTATGGGTAGGTGACTAAAAGTGGCATTTCTAATGTTTCTAGGATTTTTTTTCACGGGATACTTGCATTAGTTGTCAAGACAGTCTTTATGAAATTTATAACTTGCTTAATATTCCTAGGTGACATAAAACAGTAACGTATAACAATATCACATAAAACACACAAACTCTATATAAACATTCTTAAATAAAACCAAATAAACTTTGCCTAATTGGCTAACTTGGGTCTAAACTCCACCAAAAGCTTATTGGAATAATAATAATAATAATAAAAAAAACCTTGACTACTTTCTTAAAAAGCTTAATATTTATGTCTAACTAGGCCCCACTGAAAACTTGTTGGAATAAAACCCCCTGACCACCTTTCTGAAAGAGTTAATTCGAACATAGAACCTGGTGTCATCAGGAAGACTATTCCATAGTTCTGGCCAAGTAACTACAAACGTATGTTTCACACAAATAAAACCATGTAACAGAGGGAACCTCCTGTAAACCTTTTCCCTGAGATCTCAAACATCATGACAGAGTGTAAATCTTCAGTAATGCTCTCATAAAGGCAGGAACTATAGAAAGAAACACCTTAAATATCAAAATATCAAATCTGCTTCACTTTTTTGAGGAGTTAATAAATATGTAGATAAAGGTGAACCAGTGGATGGTGGTGTATTTGGATTTTCAGAAGGCGTTTGACAAAGTTCCTCATGAGAGGCTTCTAGGAAAAGTAAAAAGTCATGGGATAGGTGGTGATGTCCTTTCGTGGATTATAAACTGGCTAAAAGACAGGAAACAGAGCAAGATTAAATGGACAATTTTCTCAGTGGAAGGGAGTGGGCAGTGGAGTGCCTCAGGGATCTGTATTGGGACCCTTACTTTTCAATATGTTTATAAATGATCTGGAAAGAAATACGAGTGATGTAATCAAATTTGCAGATACAAAATTATTCAGAGTAGTTAAATCACAAGCAGATTGTGATAAATTGCAGGAAGACCTTGTGAGTGGAAAATTGGGCATCCAAATGACAGATGAAATTTAATGTGGATAAGTGCAAGGTGATGCATATAGGGAAAAATATCCCATGCTATAGTTACACAATGTTAGGTTCCATATTAGGAGCTACCACCCAAGAAAGAGATCTAGGTGTCATAGTGGATAACACATTGAAATCGTCGGTTCAGTGTGCTGCGGCAGTCAAAAAAGCAAACAGAATGTTGGGAATTATTAGAAAGGGAATGGTGAATAAAACGGAAAATGTCATAATGCCTCTGTATCGCTCCATGGTGAGACCGCACCTTGAATACTGTGTACAATTCTGGTCGCCGCATCTCAAAAAAGATA